>NC_132815.1:4148100-4449600 GCF_048594095.1 Paramormyrops kingsleyae | reverse complement strand
GAGTGTTTGTTGGATTTTGCAGGTTCCTGTACCCTTCCAGCAGTTTGTTTTTTTTATCAAGATTTGAAAGCAAGATCACGCGATTAAGGCTCTATGTGTACTAAGATGCACCCTCAATACAGAATCAATAAAACTGCATATCCTTGGTATGAAGGTTCCAGTTTTGGGGCAACAAAGTGCAAAAACATCTGACAGCTACTGCTAATACAGTCTCACGAAGGCAAAAAGCAGTAGCTTCACTGACAATGAATGTAAGAAAGAGGCCTTCAGATTCTGACTGTCCACCTACATGTGTAATAGGTAGGTAAATGATTGTGTTTTCTATAAAACCCAATCAAACCAAGATATTTTGTCACAAGATAAAACAGAGCCTGAGACACCCAATTTCGGTTGTAACTCACTTTTGATAGAATACTCAGTCAGTGTTTTGCCTTCGTACGGCAGAATAAGGTTCAAATGCAACTAGATCTCACTGATGCAGTCAGGGCATCGATGAAAAAACATGAAAAAAGAATTGCGAGCAGACATCTTGAGTGCGACTGATTTATCAATCCAAGAACAGAGGTGATTATTTTTTTTGTCTGATTCTAGTGCACAGGAAAACCCTGTAACTGAGTGGGCAGAGGAGAATATTAGTGCAACCTTTACATATTGAAAGTGAGAAGAACCCCCCCCCCAGCCAGGGATGATTATATAAATGTCAATTACAGGGAAGTCTTCAGAGAGACGTACCCAGACTCAAGCCTTGTTGTCACAGAACAGCGTTATCTAAGTAAATATCGGCCTGCGGACTGGAAAGTGTGTGGGAGGGATCTCTTTTGGTTCGGGGAGAGACTCTTGGCCCTGCGTGAGTGGAGAGGGGGGTGTCGCGGTCGGCCTTGGCTTCCCCTCCATTTGTCTCTCTGTTTGTGGAAACTTGTGCACATGGGATGTCCCCGGCTGCCCCCCCCCATCCGACCCAGCACCGCAGTCTGGTACGACATGCGCAGTGGATCGACCGGTGAGCCTGTTGTTGACATCTCGAGATGAGCACCCTGGCGCGCTCGGGGTTTATACGCCAATCCAATGCGATGTTATCGTCAACATCGGGCTCAAATCCAGAAGAGTCTGGTGCAAAAAAAATGTCCTGGGGAAATGTGATGTCGTTCGACATTTTAACAATCCCACCATGTTAAAATCCAAATATGCAGTTCACGACAAAAGAGGAAACATCCATCCATTTTCTGTAACTGTTTGTCCTAATCCGGCTCCAAAGGGGTTTAGAGCCTATCCCAGAGGTTATGGGTGCAGAACAGGAAATAACCCAGTATGGGGTGCCAACCCATTGCAGAGGACACACACACCATTCAGTAACTCCAATGAACCTCAGCATGTTTTTGGAATGTGGGACCCTGGGGTACCTGGAGGAAACCCCACAAGGACACGGGGAGAACATGCAAACTCCACACCGAACCCTGTTCACGTAGGTGTGAGGCAACAGAGCTAATCACTGTGCTACCATGCCGCCCAGGAAGAGTAATAATAATAATGAAATAATGAAATGATTCTATTTTCAGGATCTTTTCAAACAAGTGCAAATATAGCAGTCACCCACGGGATCTGCAGTATTTGTCAGCATCTGAGAATCAGCCCCTCTGCCCCATCAATGATTAGAGGCCATGTGATCGATTTGAATAAGCGGGCTGGCGATGACATCATCGCCGCAGCACGGTGACCCACATGCAAAGCAGGCAGACCTGATGTAAATGTGCACATCATTATCCTGCTGCACATACCCACCAAAGGCGACCGAGTGATGGGGGGGGGGGGGAGCTCTAGGGAATTATGGGAAGAGTCCTGCAGCTAGACTTACCGCCCCGCAAGCTGCGCAGGCCAGTGTTTCAGACAAAGCTGTCGCTCGCTGTTATACATTTAGCTTCAGCTAAGGAAGCTCATTGTTCTGTCAGCTGGGAATAGCGCCGGTAAACAGAGTCCTGAAGAATCTCTTTCTAATTTTAGCTTAGCCTCAGGCTGGGTGAATAGATGTCACTGCGCCATTAAATGGTAATTCTTTGTTGGCGGAGAATGCGTGTGTCATCCAGCGAGGCACCCAGGAGGGAGACGCCCGTCAGGATGGTGGCTGAAGGCTTCTGGAGGGCCCCCCCAACAAGGAAATGCAGCTGTACTGTAACTGAGCTGCTCACTGCTCGTGATTGAATAGACTAAGTACTTACTGGACTTCCTCCTATGACTCAGGCGATAAGCGAGACTCACAGGCTTTCAGTGCGAGCAGTGCAGTTCACTCGCGCTTAGAGTGATCCTTCAGGCAGCTCCACGCTCCAGCCGTCAGCTCCCCGGTCGTAAGTAGGAGAGGTTCGTGTCCACCGATCGCCAGCAAAGGTCACACTGCCGTTTGCCATCTGCGGGGGCTTGTCCTGTAACTTTTAGGGTGTAGCACTTTGGTGAGTTTCTGTTCGTAATGTCACTTTGATGACAGTGGTTGCACTGGGGGTAATGTTCATTAATGTTCATAGGCTGGTCATTTCCTGTAACTCACACTTATGGCTACTAGTGTCTGTTTTTAGCCTTTTGGGAAAAATTGCATATCTACTGCTGCTGTGATTTGCCTGTGCTGCCTTTGCGTGGGGGTGTGAAATCTTTAAGAGGCCTTGGACATTGTGCTTTGGCTTTTGAAGCAAAATACTACATAATTCTATTGGTAGCTCTTTTGAAGAGCATAAGACAGTTTAGTACTACAAACACTGCACTTTAATACAGAGAAGTTAATATTTTAGACATTAACTGTACAGGGAACTGAAATGACAAGTCTATTTCAATATTCAAACCCAGCTCCATATTTGCAGTAGAAACTTAAAACAAAATTCACGAAGACCTTAAACCTTGAACGGCTGAAGGAGTATAAGCAGTAAGTCTGTTGTTGACATTTTAAGGTGCGTCCACGTTCTGAGGGTCTGTTACTCTGTGACTGCTGTCCCTCTTGCTGCTTTGGCTTCCACACGTATGGCTCGATTGACATGGGCCTGGAGACGTGCTCGCGGTGCTCAGCTAATTTGCAAAGTCAGAACCTGAACTCCAGCTAAGCCGAGCCAAGCCATAGCTGAACGATGCTACAGTTTACAACCGGATGGGGCAGAAAAAAATACCACACAGGTCATATTGACAAAAAGAAACATCCTTGACATTTTTGCCTAATTGTATACTTAGAGAAACTTGATGAGTCAAAATCATGAGTTGGGGATTTAAAAGGGTACAGCAGCCTTTCAGACTGATCACTCATATTTACCGCAGCTTTGAAACACTACTGGAACTTGAGGGGTTTTCCGGTCCCCTCCTTGAGGGAAATAGTCAGTGAAATGCACATGCACTGTTGACAAACCCTGGGGGGGGGCGGTTCGACCCTTCGAAGACTGACTGCTTGTGTTTGCGAAAGGCCAGTCTGGTACGCTGGGGCAGCTACGCACACGCAGAAGCAAGAGGTATAACAGGCTAATTATGGTCCCAGGTGTTAGTGACGCCAACAACAACCACGGCTTATTAAAATAACCCAGAAACAGGGGCTCTAATTGGACCTTTTGAAAAGCCCCCCCCCCCCCTTTTCATCTTTGCGGCATGAAGCTGGGGCTTTTGGTGACAGTGACGCAAGTGTGCATGTGTGTGTGGCTGTGTTGCTCACCGGCTGCAGTGCTCTGATCGTATCGTCGCGCACAGAAACCTCTGAAAACCCCTTGTGACACCATCTTGGGCTTCCTGTGTTTACAGTGTCTCTGCAAGGCCAACCACCACCTGCATAGCCCGGCCCCCTCCACAGCGTCAACTTTTCCAAAGCCGGCTGTTGCCGTGGAAACTCGCGCACGTGGACAAGATAGAAAAGGGCAGCGAGGCGGGTCCTCTGGTGACAGAAGGAGCTTAGGAGGCGAGGGAGGCGCAGCTGAAGAGGCAGAGCCATGGACAGACAGCAGAGTAACGTGGAGCGCTTTCTCAAACTCGGCTACGCCTACGGGGACATCCTGCGTGTGCTGGAGAACATGCACCACGACGCCCAGACCAACGACATCCTGGAGGAGCTGCTGAAGACCAGCCGCTCCGCCAACCCCTCGCCCCCTGGCTCCCGCACCAGCAGTCCCCAGCTGGTACCCAGGGGGTGCGGCTCCCCTCAGCCGCACCAGGAGGACACGGGCGGTAGCGCCGGTCTCCGGCCCATCGTCATCGACGGCAGCAATGTGGCCATGAGGTAAGGCTCCTGCCTCCTTTTTTGAAGACGTTCACGCGGTAATTAACAGCAGCCCAGCGCCAAACCCCCAGCAAAGGCAGAACTTAGCACTTCTGTCCCCTCATAAGCGCACTTTGGAGTGTTTTAAAAAAAAAATTAGTCAGTGTAACACTAAAAGGATGTTAGGGTAGCAAACAAATTGGAGGGTGAATTTTAAGCGAGCTTCCCTGCCATCCAGCTTGTCTGCGACCGTAGCTTTGAGTGACGGTGTCTGCCTTTAGGAATGCTTTTAGGTCAGCTTTCTTGAAACGGGATGAATGAGGGAGATGATTGCTGTGGAACGTAAGGGCAGAGACCGGAGTCAGGCTGTCTTCAGCAATCAGGCTCTGCGGGATTGCAGACGGAATCATCCACGCCTGCACCATGCTATGCGTCTTCAGAGCTCCCACTGTCTAACACCTGGGGGTTTACTGTAGAATGTCTGACTTAAGTCTGGGTCAGACCTGTAAAACAACCGATATTTATCAGCCTAGAAGTTGGAGTAGCTTCCAGAAGTGCGAAAGGTCATTTTGGGGGAGAGGAAATAAAAAAATACTACTTTTCAGTGTCTCTTAGCGTAGCAAAGGAAGGCTGCTGGCAACTGAGCCGACGGTGGAATATTCAAATTCAGTGATGCAACTGAAACTGAGAGAACAAGAAACAGAAGCTGGTTTCTTGCAGATTATTCTTTTTCAAAACACTTTGCCGAGAAAGGGAACCAGCTCTCTATGGCTTCAAAGCTGGATGCCGGTCCTTATGTGGTTACTGCACTGCAATGTTTTTCTTAAAACTGTCCCGTGTGCGTGGTCGAGTCTCACTCTAAACGGGCAGTGAGGCTGGTGCAGTGCGCTCTCTGCAAAGTGGTCTGCCACTTCCTGCTGGAGCAGGCCAACCGAGGGGAAACCCCCCCCCAGAGCAAGTCGTTCTTGCTGCCTGTGACCTGAACAGCCGTTTGCCAGTGTTGCTTAGGTCTGTGATCCATCAAGAGCCTCGGCCCGCTCTGGGAAACAAACACCTGCCACAGCGCTCACTCGCCAGAAAACCCGCCAGTGACTTGCTTTACAGAATAAGGCGTGACTTCCAGCTGCAATTAATTCCTGCTGTAGTTGTGCACAGACACGTACTGAGGGCAAATCATACGCACAAATCTTGATTTCGTTTTCATGTCTGCGTTGTTTGTTTTTAAATCAGGGCTGCTCCTTGGGTTGAATGTTAAAGGCAATTCTGAGCAAGATTCTGGGGGGGGGGAAAAAAAAGGGATAATGAAATCACATGACCTGGAGGAGTTGAGTCAGTCAGCCATCACTTCCTGAAAGGGAGAGATGGACGGGCACCTAAGAAAGTCACATTCTCGGGGATGTGTGTGATCTTGTCACTCTGGGTGGAGGCACTGCTGAAATGTCTATCTGCAGTTGTGCTGTTGCATTTCCCTGATTCCTACTACAGCTTACACTTTTTTGGCAAATGCTTGTTTCCCACGGGGGGGGGGGGATTGTGTGAATCCACCGCGTCACAAAGCACCTACAACGGCGGCGCCTCTAATCAGGTTCGCCCTCTTTCATTACAGCCATGGAAACAAGCAGGTGTTCTCTTGCCGCGGGCTGCAGTTAGCAGTGAAGTGGTTCTGGGACAGGGGTCACCGTGACATCACCGTCTTCGTGCCCCTGTGGAGGAAGGAGACGCCCAAGCCAGACACTCCCATCACAGGTAGCTCAACTTGCCAGAAGATAATCAACTTACCGACAACGCTGTATAATGAAATAGGTTTTCCATTAACAAAAAGCAGCCCGGCTACCTCACCACCTTAGGTGCAAACAAGCTGCGATTACCAAGAACACAATACACCCAACCCCTCTGTTACCGACCATATGCAAATATGACCAGATTACAGTATGTTTGCCTGACAGCAGCGCACAGAGTGAGAGAGCCCTTTGAAGAAAGTGCCAAATGTTAAAAATGTAACAATGAATGACTGAAAAAGTCATAAGTACAGTCGCGGTCACGACCAGGTCGTTGAAACGGAACTCAGTCGTTAAATGAGGAGTGGTTGCAAAGAATTGACATTCAAGTGCTAAATACCCACTCACACGCCTGTAGGGCTGCTATTGTTACATCATATTTTCTGGTAATTCTTGAACTGACACCCATGTCCCATGACAGACCAACACATCCTCTACGAGCTGGAACAGAGAAATATCCTGGTTTTCACACCATCGCGCTGCATCAATGGTAAGCGGGTGGTCTGCTACGACGACCGCTACATCGTCAGGCTGGCCTTCGACTGTGGCGGCGTCATCGTGTCCAATGACAACTACCGCGACCTGCAGACCGAGAAGCCACAGTGGAAGAAGTTCATCGAGGAGAGGCTGCTGATGTACACCTTCGCTAACAACATGTATGTCCAAAATAACATCCTGTTATACACTGTCAAAGTCATCACCTTGATTATCAATTTACATAATAAAGGAATCCTGTTGTTGTCAACGCAAAAATACTAGCTAAAATCCAGTCTTCGTTTTTAAAGGTTTATGCCTCCCGACGATCCTTTGGGAAGGAACGGACCGACATTAGACAACTTCCTGAGAAAGACTCCAGGCCCCCCCGAGGGCAAACGGGTGCACTGCCCCTACGGTACGCCTCCATACAGATTTGCCTTTACTTCCTGTTTGTCAGAATCACAAATGTTTCCACACAGCTGTTCATGGTCTCCCATCCGTGACTCGAGCAGGTGTCCTACAGGATTTACTTCATTTAGTCCATTGGTTGATTTTGTTCCATTTGGAATAGGGGTGTTGTTAATTGTTACTGCAACCACCAATGGCTTGAAGGACTGTCCAAATGGGTTTAAGGACCTCTTCCTGTCCTTAGTGAAGGCACCGAAGCATGCAGTGCCATGATTTCACTCAAAACTACTTGTCAACAAGGATGTAAGAGCTGTTATGTGGAATGCTATCTGACACCCTGTTTTCTTTCCCTCCAGGTAAAAAGTGCACGTACGGCGTTAAATGTAAATATTACCACCCGGAGCGCTCAAACCAGTCTCAGCTATCGGTTGCCGACGAGCTCCGGGCAAAAACTAAACCAGTTCTGGAGCTGGACCAGCCTGGTAACACACGACCCTGCTCCCCTGGTCAGACAGTCCCCTCAGACGGACTCTCCCTCAGAACCTCCTTATCAGACTATGGACACAACGGCCATTTTTACATCAGCCCCCCACCCACTAAAGCTCCAAGTTGCCAGGAGGACCATCCCTGCCGACTCTCTCCCTCCACGCAGCTGGACAGCCGGAGGGATTCGAGCAGCCCAGTCCACTCACGAAGGTCGCCCACCTGCCAGAGCCTTGAGAGCGACGAAGCTTTCGGCTCTCTGGAGTCGTCGGTGTCTCACCTGTACGTGCAAGAGCCGGAGAGTCAGGAGCTCCCCCAGCTGTGCTGCCGGGGCCCCGGGAGCCCACAGCAGAGCCAGTGCAGCACCAAACACTGCTGCAGCTCGCAGAGACAGTGCAGGGACAGCCACCTGCCAGAGGGCTATTACCACGGGTCTGCTCGCTGGCTGCAGGCCGGCCATAACCACAATGCATTCAGGCACCATCAGCACGCCCACGGGCATTGCCCCTCGTATGGGGAGCCAGCTCGCTACACGGCACGCCGTTACGCCCAGCCGCACGCCCCCTGGGGGGCTTTTTCCCTGGATCCCAGTGCACACACCAACAGCGAGCAGAGGAGGAGTATGAGAACTCAGCTTGGTAGCATGTTCCCCCAAAGCACTGTGAACATGTCCGAACTCGTTCCACTGATCCACCGGCTTTGAAGCAGCCAGTGGAACAGCCGCTTCTAGCCTTTCCCCTATTTTTATGTAGTATTATTCTTAAATAAAAACGCTGCTTTGCTCTTTGTGTTCATTTCCTCCTCGTGCTGCACAACCCTTTCAGCATTAACTCTACTGCCCTCTGCTGGATGTTAAGTGGTGGGCCACTTACCAAAGTACAAAAAGGAACAATTCAGAGTAGATTTTTTTTTTTATTTTTACAAATAACTTATCTGTTACAAAGACTGTTTTCCCAGCTAAACTCAAAAACAACTTTAGATATCCAAATCATTTAATCATTGTAATGAACTGAATCTTCACACCGAGGTGCAAATGAAGCTGAAAACTCCTTTTGGAAGCAGAGCATGATGCAAGTGCTTCAGTAACAACTCTGGTATTAGCTGTTCAGTTGGCTTCCATGACTGAAAGATCTGTTTAAAAAACTTGATATAATCTCGCAGTTGTATGGCCAAGTTACAGAATCACCATTCTAAAAAAAAATAAAATAAAAAAAAAAAATGTGCACTGGCATATCAAGATGTGACTCCACGGATCTCTGCAGGGGGAACCGTAAAAAGGGTAAAGGACCAATCTCCATTCTCATCAAACCATTATCAAAGTCAAAGCTTTACGGGACAAACGGAAACGTCTGGGGGGGTCACAAATAGGGTTTATATACACACTTTCACCTTTGTCTCATCCCGTTTCACTTTGATTAACATTGTATTGTTATTTTGGAGACAGAAGGGAAAAGGCACATGGTGAAACATTTAAAAAAAAAAAAAAAAAAAAACACTAAAAAAGTACAAATCTACAAATGGCAAGTTCTAATTCTCAATCCATATGGCATAGTAAACGTCCCATTTCCGATAGCCCCTAAAAACTGCCACCTTCCAAAAATGAGTCCTCAGTTCAATCCCCAAACGTTGTCCCCATCTCCGGCTCACCGTCCTGCAAGGGACGCGGCGTCACTCAGCACAGGAGTGAAAAATCCCCCCCCCCCCCTCCCCGAAAAAGTCAAGCCTACATTCCAGTTGTCAGACAAGATGACGGCTCGTGACGTTCCGTAGGCTCCCAACCAGTCTGATGTCTTTGGCACCCCAAGGCAAATCCCCAGCTTCTCCGCAGGTCGTAGTGGGGCAGGAGGGGTAAAAATGAACATTTACAGGGCCGACGAGCAGATCAGAGGGGAGAAAGTGTGCATAGTTTCATATTATTGCTCTTCTGTTATGCAAGGCTTCACTTCTCACAGATATCAAGTAAAAAGCTTAGAAAGGGACAACGTGCTTATTTGGTTGGGAAAAAAAAAAAACAGAAAAAGTCTATTATGCTATACTTACAGGAAATACAAGTGATTCATAGCGTGGGGAGGTGCGCGTTTAAAGCACGTTCTAAAACTATGTACAGTAAAACTGGGCTATTAATCCGACTTGTACTGTACATACAAAGCATGCCGTTTACTTTGACTCGTTAACTGTGGATCGAAGGAACGGAATCTGAAGCAGAAGGGACGCGAGGCAACATTTTGGTGGCGGGAAAACATTCTTCCCATCTTCCGCTGGGAAGAGACCAGCCAGAATAGTCCAACAAAGGAAGAGGGAAGGAGAGGAAAAAAAAAAAAAAAAAAAAAGCTGTGTGTTGGTTTGTTTTCCCGTCAGACGCAGCGCTGTAGCCAAGCCCCCTCCCTGGATCCTTCTCTGTCCCAGAAGAAAAGGCGAAGGAACATGAACACCTTGGAGGAGTGAGTGAGAGCTCGCGCATGTGTATGTGTGTGTGCGCACATGCGATCGTGCCAAAATTACTACTCATAATACTGCGTGCAGAAGTGCCGAGCAGCCCCCCCAAGTATGAGGATTCCCCAGAAAGCAGGGAGGGGGCCCTGCACATACTGTCGACTCCAAGGTGAGGTATTATCAGGGCTGCTGCCTTAAGTAACACAACCTGTAAACACGATCCAGTCAAGCCTTCAGCGGACCACATTCTACAAAAAAAAAAATCATAAATCCTTGCAGTGTGTCCATACGTTCTTGAAATCCCCGTTCCTAAGCGAGTCGCAGATAGCGGTAGGGAAATGAGCCGCGGCCCTCTGGCGCCCCCTGGCTCAGAAGTGCCGTGGGAACTCGCACTGTTCACAGCGGTGAAGAGCAGGGTGGTTCAGAAAGGTGCAGGCCGTACAGCTCCACTGCACCCCTTCGTCTTCCTCCTGGTCTGCTACAGTCTTTGGGGTCCTTGAGCTGGACTCTGCAGGGTAGAGAGATGGGGGTTTGGGGAGGGGGGGGGGGAGAGATCAGAATGCAGATACCCAAAGGGGGCCTTTTGTTACAGAGATCCTCATTTGACAAGCCAATTTGGAGTAGGTTCGGCCTCAATCTCAGACGGAAAGGGTGTGACTTTGTCCGGGGAGGGGGCTGTTTCATAACTCCGGCCCACATGGCTAAAATAATCAAACAACCAATCCCCGGGACCAAATTTAACTGAATCAGCCTTTTTGGCCAAACAAAAGCTGAAATTGTGGTCCTTTCACCATTGTGTACACACAGGCTGAGAAGACTGTCTGTATTCTGCTGTGGCTTCGGAGATGTCAGTCTCCCCGAGTGAGTAAAACGGCCGGCAAGCGTGTCAGCCCACTGCAGCTGTGCTTGTGTGTGGGCTTGCACACACACACACACACACGCACACACACACACACACACACACGCACACACACACACACGCACGCACGCACACACACACACGCACACACACAAAGGCTGTGCAAATCACAAGACGCGTTTGCTGGAACTGGAAAATAACAGGTGGCGTCAGATGGAAGAGGGACAGGCAGCCGGACACGAGGACGGGGGCAGAGAGGGGGACGGGCATGGGCACGGAGAGGGGGACGGGCATGGGCACAGAGAAGGGGACGGGCACAGAGAGGGGGACGGGCACAGAGAGGGGGACGGGCACAGAGAGGGGGACGGGCACAGAGAGGGGGACGGGCACAGAGAAGGGGACGGGCACAGAGAAGGGGACGGGCACAGAGAGGGGGACGGGCACAGAGGTACCAAACAAGCGGGGACGCAGGAGGGAGGCCACAGGGCTCCTTCTTTAATTTGGAGAGAGAGAGAGAGAGAGAGAGAGATAGAGAGACAGAAAAAGAAAGAGAAGCAAAGAGGAGCAGGGAGTCTGCAGCAGTGAGTTGGTAAAATGAACGACAGACCAAGCTAAGCTAAGCTAAGCTAAGCTAAGCAGACCACTGCCGAGTCTGTTTTGTTAGCATTTCCAGAAACGACGATCATAAAATAAAAATCTAATACCTGCCTTTTCATATGATCAAGATTTAGATATATGGGATCTGGGTGTCAGGGAGCATCAGAGGCCACACATAAGACAGGACAAGCAGGGAAGAAATGAGTGGGAACCGGTTTGTAAGACTTACCCACAGATAAAGTACCTTTGGGTTTGGGTGGAACAGGACCTAGGAATCCAATGTTGTCATAAAAGTTATGAATTGCACTGGGATTAAAGTGTGGTCCTGTAACAGATCGAGACGAGTGATTATGTGACATTTTCTACACGACACAAAAACAAACAAAACTCAGTTGGACTAAAGAGACAATATCCTGCATCAGACAAACATCCTCAGAGAAAAGGGAGCTTCCCCTATCGATACACCCAACAAAATAACCAAACTGCACATTTCCCCCATCTCTCCAGCCCTCCCACCATACATTTTTCCCCATATTTCCACAAAAGCTACTCGAGTCTGGGGTTCCTGCTAAGGCAATATCGCTCGGGCCACTAAACCAGGCCTGGGGGGGGTGGGGGCTGCCATCACAGGGACCATACACCCCCACTAGCCCTCTAGAGGCAGGATGCAATTCAGGAAACTATCGCAAGCTGACAGCTCTCCGGCCCGGAGGAGGAACCGTGAGGGGAGCTTGCCTCCGCGCCCCAACCGTATAAAGCTGCCAGCGATACTTCCGCATTCCTCCGATGTATTCCACGGATGTGTTAGCATGTTAGCGTTAGTCGGCAGGGTTTAAAGGCTCTGCGGCCGGGTACTTGAAGGTCAGTTAAGTGCCTCGTCAGAATGTCCTTGGTGACGTAGGCATGCGGGCACCACCGATTCGGCAGGTACGCATGCGCTCGTGTCACACTGCGCGTTGCTGCCTCGGCAACGGGAGCGGGCGGTGAGCGCAACGGGGCCCGAGTACCTTTTGTCAGAAGGAGATCGATTTCTTTGGTTAAGCAGTCAATGTCAATCTGCAGCATCCTGTTTCTGCAACGCAAGTTCTGCATTTCCTCAATCTGATAAAGGAGAGATGAAACAAGGTTACACTTTCTACCCACCGTGGGAGAGCAGCTTTTATTTTAATTTTTTACTTGTTTAATGAATGCAAGAAAAGCGCCAGATGAATGTTATGCTTCCAAGAGAGCCATGCAGGAGGTTAATTCCACGGAAAAGCATTCCAAGCCGTGTGTTAGTGATCCGCGTGACCTCTGCACATCTAATGCTTGCTCATCGTCCAACAGGAGTCGTGCTTAATGTTTATTTCTCAACGTGGTGTGAAGATCCTCATCTAGTTGGGATTACAACATCCCAATAGAGTGTTCATTTGCAAAGGGACCTTGGGGTCATCACCTTGAGGTCACTCCTCAAACTATTACAGGATGTGTGTCTCTCACATTACCGGCCGTGACAGAAAAATACCGAAGCTGAGCTTCACTGTAATGGACATATGCCTCACTTACGGAGGGTGCCTGGGAGATGGAATTGGACCTCTGGAGCCGTCTGCGGGTGAGGTCATTCTCCATCTCGTTGACCTCCTCCTTCAACTTCTCCAGCTTCTTCTTCTTCAGCTGCAGCTCGTGGCACAGCCTGTCCATCCGAGCCTTCTGGTGTATCAACAGAGCTGTGGGCATAGCGGCACGACAGGGGTTCTGCTGGATGACTGGCTTGGCGACCGTACGGCCAACTGGACCCCATAGTGTGTGAGTCACAAAGAGACATTCAGGCATGCCGCATTCCACTGAACTATACCCAAAATAACAAATCGAATACCAGCCAATTCACACAATCATGCCTTTTACGATACCCAACAACAGAGAAGTTTCTAGAGGAAAAAATACCAAACTGCCTTTCTCCTAAAGGGCTCGGACTCAAGGCCCAAGGGCCAATGCAAGACCAGACAGCGGCAACCATGGGGGAAGGGGATGTGACCCATAGTCACTGTGGGCCCATCAAAGAGAACTCCCAGAAAGGAAACAAAGTGATCCATGCAGGCGTGACGAGGACGCCAGCCCACTTAATGGCAATGAGAGCCTACTGCTAAACCGTGAAAGTCTCACCCTGCTCCCAAACCTTTAAAGAGGTCTACCGAGTAAACCAAGGATACAAGAGCAGCAGCATATACAGTTTGCCTGAAATGCATTCAGATTCCCATAATGTTGATGCTACGTTAAAAACAGGCATAAACAACAGCTTGTGGTTAGATTTCCGTCTTGGCAAGAGGCAGTGGAAAAAGCATTTACTACTCGCGAGTAGAAACATACACAATGTCCCTCACGTGATCATACAAGATCAACGTGCTCACACGTTCCCACAGAACGGCATCTGGCTTATGACTGCCGACTTGAAGGAACATGAATCGCTGGTCAGAGACATCAGGCAGAAATCATGGCGCAGGAGCAAAGGAGCACGAATCCACAGCACCCAAAACTTACCATGCATAACACAATAACATACAGGTGATTTAATTTAAACTAATTTAGAAAATGTCTGCACACACGCAAACCGTGTGAAGATTTGTTTGCTGCTTTGCTTGCTGCCTCATTTACGGCTCCCACCCCCCGCCACAAACAGGCCCCGCCTCAGTAAACGGCCCCCACCTTGTGTGTAAGCGGCGTCGTCAGAGCTGACACTGAGCCGGCGCGGGGTGCTGGGCCTCTCCCTGTGTGCCGACAGCGGGTCCGACAGGTGATGGGGGTCCGGCTCGGCAAAGTGTTCCGAGGGAAGGCTGAGCATGTTGGGGACCTCGAAGGTGGGGGAGACCACGCCGGGGGACACGGCCGGCGGCTTGTTTGGGGACACGGTGATTTTGAAAGTGTACTTGGTGTTGGGCTGGGTGACCACTACGCGGGGGGAGGTCACTGCACCACTGGCCCCCATTGAGGAGCGGGACTTGGGCGGGTGGTGGTGGATGTATGCGGGCCCCATGCTCACCTGTCCCGCTACGCCGCGCCCCCCAGCAGGGCCCTGCAGCCCTGCAGAATTGGCAGAAATATAAACGGTAGGGTTGCGTCCACCGGCATCGTCGCCGGCCGCGTTGGCGGAGATGTAGAACTTAGGCTGGGGGCGGGAGGCAGAGGGGGCTGCGGCGGCATCGTCGGGACCAGCGGTTGCGGCGGATGGAGGGCTGGGGGAGATGTAGAGGGTGGGCTGGCTGCGGTTCAGGGCTGTCCCGCTGATGGACAAGGGCGCAGTGGAGCAGGTGCTGGTGCCCATGGGGGACGAGGAGGGGCAGGAGGAGGACGAGGAGGCGGCAGAAGTGGACGAGGAGGGTCGGACACCGCCGACGGGATGCAGGATGGCGGCGGAGTTACTGCGCTGGGGCGATTCCAGCTTGATCTCGATCTGGTTCTTGCGGGGGCCTGTTGTGATGGCCTGTATGTTGTACTGACCGCTGGAGGCTGCCGGCGCCTGCAGGATGGAGGGGGCCTGCGGGTTCGTGGGAGAGCTGATGGGCATGTAGACGTGGGATGTCTGGTGGCCCTGCGCCGTGTGCCCTGAGGTATGCGAGGAGCCTAGCTGGCAGGGCAGCGCCCGGCCACCGGGCAGCGGGGAGGGGTGGGAGATCTGGTAGGTCTGCTGCTGGGTCGTGGGGCTGTACGGGGACCAGGCCGCCTGGGGCTGTTGCTGCTGCTGCTGCAGCTGTTGCCGGGGCGTGGGAGTCTGGCTGACGTACGGTCGGATGTAGATGGAATTGCCCTGGGGGCTGTTGAGACTGGGCTGGGGCCCACCGTGGATGTGCAACGAGGTGGGCGTGTTGCGGCCTGTCTGGATGTTGGGGGCCAGCGTGACGGTTATGGGGTTGAAGCGGGGTGCCTGTCCCTTGTTACCCAGCTGATAGAGGCCCAGGTGCTGTGGGGGCTGGGGTTTCCGGACAGGGTCCATTACGCCAAGTGCGTTGAAGCTGGGAGGCACCTGTGCCGGGGCGGACTGCGGCTCGGGCGGTAGGAAGTGCCCACTGGGCTGTGACCCCTGCAGGGGCCCGTCGCTCAGGCTGTGTGTGAGAGTCCGGCTGCCGTTCATCCTCTGGCTGTCCCGAGCCGGGGACACATGCACATTCTGAGAATGCAGGCCCAGGTTCAACTGGGTCATGTGATTCTGGAGTCTGGACAGGCCGGGCTCGTCTGGGAAGCTGAGGTTTCCTTCACCGTACAGGTATCCTGTGCTTACCTGGGACAGGTACTCACAACAGGCATGCAAGTTGTTGTTGTTCTGAAAGTCAAATTAGTGATTATGGTCACATTTGTGCATCTTTATAGAGTCTCTCGTTATAATTAACAGCAGAAATAAAGTCACACAAACAGAAAAGCACCTATGACAATTAGGGCCGTAGCGATCATGCTGAGATGTAATCGTGCAATGTATATGGCAAGGGTGCAAGGGCAATAATCTCCAGGGCTTTAGATCAGGGGTGGGCAATATTATCCAGAAAGGGCCGCTGTGTATGTGGGTTTTCGTTGCAGCCCCGTTTTAGATTATTAATTAGAGGACTGATTGGCTGAAGAGTCCTCATACCTGGGTTTGAACTGCTGACCTAAAGGTTATACCAAAAACCTGCAAACACACCAGCCCTTTGCGGATAAGGCTGCCCACCCCTGCATTAGATGATGCGTGAAACATTTGTCTGGACGCTGGCTTTTCGGTACTATACGGACGTTTACTCACGCCAGCAATTTGGTAAGCAGACTAGTAGGGCGCCTAAAATATTAATGAGATGTGTGTTGCGAAACCCAAAACTCAGTAGTCTGTATAAACCATGTTGGACTGCAAAAACTAAACTGCAAAAAGTACAACCACAAGACCAACACATTTTTCCCTTGTTTATCCACAATATCTCCTCTCTTTCAAAAGATGTTGTGGCTGTTGAGTTGTCCCTTTCTTCAATGGAGACATTTAAGCTTTTAAACTCCAAAAACTGGCATCCATATAACAAATTTCTATTAAATCGAAGCATAGATTCATTAAGTGCAACATGAATGTCCAGTGAAACTACAGATGAAAGCCCCAAGGGTCACTGCACAGCGGGCTAACTGCATACGCGCAGTTATTTGTACATGAATGATCGTAAAAGGTGTGAAGGATGAGTGGGTGTCTTTTTTATTATTATTTTTTTTATATTATCAAAAAAAAATTGCGTGCTGGCCCTGGATTTCATGGTAGCCATGTGGGGTTTGGCACAGAAGACTTAGGGCTCATGCATCCTTACATGGCCAGACGACAAAGCATCACGGATGGCCAGACAGCAGCTCACCTGCAACACACACTGGGACACGACCCCCTCTGGGACTTCGGGAAACTTCTGGCGCAGGTCGTGGAAAACCTGGGTGTCAATCTGCTGGCTTCCCTGGGCCATTCGTGTACAGCCGGGTCAGGACCGATCGCTCCGTACAGCTGCCTGGGGCCTCAGTGGTGGCACTGCCCGGTCCACAGCTCGCGCATCTTCTGAAAGAGGGCGGGGAGGTGTCAACACCAAGTGTCACCATGTTTCTGTTCACAGCCTCACGTACCATGTATGCAGACGGATCTGGCCTTAAGAGATCATGCGTTGAAAACATCTCGAAATGTGCCGAATGTTCCACAAACTTGGGCATAGATTTTTTTTTTCGTTCGAAAGCACAAAATTGTGGTTAAAACCTTTCAAAGCTATTTTTCAAAAAGCCAAATATCTGGGGTCCAGAATCACAATTCCCCACGGTCCAAGGCAAAAAGGGGTCTCCTGGATGGCTCCTCCGGAACCTCATACGGCGCCACCCGGGTTTGGGTCCTACGGTGTCCTGCAGCGCTGTTGGAGAAGCCGCGGTCGGTCAGCGCATTACGGAGTACAGAACCCAAACCAGGGCCGACCCAAGGCGTGTGGTTTTGGGACAAACTCGATGAATCCCCCAATCCGCCAGGACCCCTGCTACCATCGCCGTGCCAAAACCAGTGAGGGAGGGTGAGCACAGCAAGCAGGGACAACCTCAGCATGTAATACAAACCTTTAAAAAAATCCCACAAGTGGAAAGAGGAGGAGAAGAACAGAAAAAATGGGGGCCAAGGGGAAGGTTTATATGGGGAACAGCTCAAAAGCCATGGAAGTGTGTTTTTTTTTTTTTTTTTGGAACCCTAATCTTAAACTTCCTGTGGACTGGAGGCTGAAGTCTGCCATCCAAAACACAGAGAGGGCAGGCTTTGCTCTAGAATTAAAGAGACGTAAAACAACAAGACTGGCAACGGCACGACCCCAGCCACAGGCGGCGGCTGTGGAGCCCAAGGTGCTGCGCTGCGGTCGTATGGGCGAGAGGACGGCAGCAATCAGCCAGGCCCTTGGCGCTCTCTCCCAGCAGATGACATTACAAGCAGCTACTCCTTATCGCAGCTTGAGTAACAAACATGTGCGATGGCAGGTCAGCACGGCTATAAATCCTGTTCGGCAAACAGCCCTGACATTCATGCCGTCGGAAGAGGGAGCCAGCGGAGAGACGTATTCCAATACAGGGGGCTGAAAACCTGGAACTGGTTCCCGAAGCCAGAGACAATGAGTACAAGAAAGTACATGGTTACAAAAGGAGACCGGCGGCAAACTAAAGGAAAGCCACCAATCATCAAGTTAAAGGAGCAGGCTGCATCTTGGTCAGCTGCTCTCATATAATGTGCTTTCCTTGTAATACACAAGTATTTCCACCATTATATTCAGTAGGACTTCTAGGTGCTGAGCACAACGCCCGTTTTCCAGCTTTACAGTTAACCTCATAGCCTGGGGACTTGTGAGTTTGGCTCTAAGGTAATTTTTATATTTGTATTTTTCATGGGCAAATGTCTGCACCCTGTGAGCAGCACGGGCAAGTGGGGGCTGTCATGCCTGATTCAAGCTTGAACAAAAAGACAGAGGCCTGATCTAGAAACAGGGGCCTAAAGGGACCATAGACAGCAACTAAACTGAAGATGGTAAGAAAGCAGCCATGTGTGGCAGACAGCTGACTTGCAAGACAAAAAAAAAAAAAAAAAAAAAAAAGCTTCATTACTGCTCGCAACTGCGCTTTCTCATGCCCCAGGAGCGCAAGGAAACCTCCGAGCCCCCTTTCCATTTCAACACCACGTTTAAGGAGCAGATTCGAGTTTAATAAGCAGCCCCTTCCCCCACACAACTCCCCGGCGGAGTGAAATGAGCCTGAGGGGCCGTCAGCCGGGGAAGGGGTGTGGGGTAAACAAAAAGGCCCTTTGGCAGACCACTCCCAGCAAGCGGGTGCCAATCGGCTTCTCAATGGGTCCTTCTTCTCTCAGAACACCCGGCTGCATCACGGGCGTCCATCTCAATGACAAGATCCAAGCCAATCAGGACAGGGTGAAAGGCTTATGGAGGCCTTGGGGGCTACAGTCATGGACATTCCAGAGCAGCCTAGTGCTGTATGACAAAATTATCGGTAAATCGACAATATCAGACAAGTGACCTGCTGTCAGAGTCCATCAGTGACTGAACGGCGATTATCACCTGTCGTGGAAGCAGGGTTAAGCTACGCAATAAGTAAGATGGGGATTTATGAACTGATTTTCAGTTCAGCCGTCTAGCCCACGTTTCCAATGGAGTTTAAAAAAAAAAAAAAATAACATTCCTATTATTTTTTTTTTTTACTCCTCATATGGTCTGCCAATCAACTATTTTCAGCACCATAAATCACTGTTTGTTTCAGCTTATTAAAAAAAAATAAAAATTAAGTGCCCTGCTTGGTGCCGTGTGTGTGCACTTGTACATGTGTGAGGTGGCAACCACTTGATATAACAGTTTATCCCAATATGATTGAAAAATGGCATTTGTTCTAAACAGCCGGCCAGTCCAACTCCAGAGTAAAGTAGCCATCCTACCATAACTATGGAGAATTATACAAACAGCTGCATAAGTTACGGGGCCATGAGCAGCCCCCAGAGAGTCTTTCGGGCTGGTGCAAAGCACTGTGCTGTTTTCATTCTTCCAGCATGCAGCTACACTGAAGCTGACAGGTCCTGCAGGGAAACACAGGGGGGGGGGGGGGAGTGTGTCCAAGACATAGCTACTGGTAGAGAGTGAGTATGTATGTGTGTGTGTGTGTGTGAGGGGGGCTGCTCTGTTCATTCTGCACGGTTTTCAGACACACTGATACTAAACAGAGGAGTGTGCTGCACATGACAGCGAGGTCGCAGGTCAAGGGTGCCGGGACTTTCTCAACGAATGAGCGCGGCCCTGCATAGCTCGGGGCCGTCACCTGCCTATCAGAAACGCCAGCAAAATAAACAAGGGAACTGCCTCACATAAGAGTTAAAATAACAAAAAAAAATAAAAAAAATGCACACATTTACGAAACACTCTACTTACTCGAGCATGCTCTGACGTGTATGTGCACATGCAGAACAGTGTCATGCTCTCTACCCAAGAGGCGCGCAGTCTTTCACACGCCCGGAAAGTTCTAGTCCAGTGCTTGCAGCATATACATGGCCATGCACCGTGAGGCAGCAGTTTGGACACAGCTAGAGGTTAAAGGCCTTTGAATTCTGGGCTTTAACCCTCAGCAGATAACCGCTGATAAAGCCATGACTGCTGGCAAGACTGACACTCAAAGACTCAAGAGCGTGGTTTTAAATTACTCTGAAGGGAGTGTGGGACCAAAGAGCCCCTTCCTACACAATAACAGCGGACAAGAACATCCAGAACACAAGGGCTGCACCACAACCATTCATTTCCAAAATATTTACAGATGAGCTTCAGTTGCCTGCTGTGTGGCTTAGACCACCTTCAAATGCACGCTCCACAGTAATGCGTGGTGCGCCTCTGATTACCACCCTGACGGAAACATGCTGCACTGCAGCCCAGACGGGCCAACTAGCTAACCCCCCTTAAGCAGACCAATGGCAAACACACGGTTTTAAAAGCATGGTGAAAACATCCAGAGCACCACAAACAGGACTGGACCTTCACAAGAAGGGGAAGCACACTTCTCTTTACTTGATCCAAGGTTGAGCTTGTTTTTGGAAATTCTGCGGTACTGTACCGTAAAGTATCTTAAATTCCTGTTGAGGTTTTGGATGCTTTGACTCAAAATATGCTTAAATATGGAAACTTCACCGAGGTCCGGGACTTAGTGGAGAAATTCTGCAGCGCAAGGGTTACCACAGATATCACACGAGCCGCTATATTGCTGGCACGTTAACTGTCTGCACACCGTTGGAATCACACATCAAGAAAGCAGAAAACAAGTTCAGCCAAGTGATAGACTTTCTTGCACTGAAGTGAGAGCTTAATTTTCATGACAGCAAAAGCACAAAGGCTTCAAGATGCACTGCGAGGGAACAGTGTCTGATACGTTACTTTGGCAAAGACAGCAGTTTCCTTCTTAGCAGTCTAGAGGTTGTTCCATCCCCGGAACACTGCATTCCCCACAACTCAGTCATCAGACCTTCTGGGTGATTCACTGCAAATCGTACTGCACCTACAATACTCGCCTGCAGACTGTGTTTATTCCTTCCTCCTCGCACAGCCTTATTTTTTGGGTGATATGTTGCTAAGTAGAGCTGGAAATTTTCTGGAGTGAAACCTACAGGTTTAGCTACAAAGGAGAGGAGACACTTATTAAAGCAGAACATCCTGGACTGGCCATGTCAGTTATTGAGATCTGGAGAGAAATCTGCTCACCACAGAGGAAGCTGTAACACCTGGTGCATGTTTCTTTCAACAAATACTCCCCCCCACCACAATTAAGTTAACGAAGCAGGTTTAACATTCTCCGTAGGGCTGAAATCAGCCCAGACGGAATGACTGTGGCTTAGTCTACTTGCACTGGCAAGTTTCACGAAACCACATTTCAGAATTTGCAGTTTAATAGCCTGCTATCAAGGAATCAAGACCAAGACTGCAATACAGTATTTTGAATTAACAAGCAGATATGTGCTTGCTACCCCCATGCAGTCTTGGTTGAAGTAAAGCACTGATGACTTCTTGTCTTGAACTGCCCAGTCAGCTTTTGTACTTGATGTGCACTTAAATGGACTAAACAACTCAAAGCCAAAAGGAAAGCATGGTAAGTGTAGTAGCATAAGGGGCATCTGCATGACAACATAAGTCACAAGCAATATCACCGCACGTCTAAGGAAGACAGAGGAGTCATGTGTTGGTTTTACAAATGAAGAGCACCGAAATGGCACAAGCAGCCACTCAGCGGATGCTGAGCATGTGGCTCTTTCAGTTACTATTGCTGGACAAAAACCAGTTTGGTATTTTTTTTTTTCCTGCTGCAGGAAATACAACTCTGTACATACGTGTGTGTGTGTGTGTGTGCGTGCGTGCGTGTGCGGGTCTGAGGTTTGAAAAGAAGAAAACCAAAATACTGCTGAGCTCCAGCACACAGCTGGTGTCTGATTAAGAGCAGCAGGGGTAAAAGTCCAACGCCGGCTTGACAGGACTGTGATGTGAATGAAAAAGCAAGAGCTTTAGTTTTGGGTTCATGCTGGGGATCCTGAGAAATTCCACGGAAATCGTCTGTTTGAGCAGGATGTCACGGTCGGTTCATCTACCTTGCATTTTCCCTAACCAAGACTTTCAGGCAGCCTGTTTACTAGTCTACTACGTGATAACTAGCATCTGTGCAAGGAGAAAAATGGGCATTTTAAATGATGGACAACCAATACTGATGAACCTGCCCAGGCTAAACGAACAAAAAAACAACAATGAGGTGGCCATTGCCAGAATATACCTCCACTTACTCCGCTCACACTTTAGCCGAAAGAAAAGCACGAGAATGAACGCTGTATGGCCAGTGTCATGAGCAGAAAACACCAGTGATCAGAACTGTGAAAGAAAGCCAGCGGTTAATGGCTGCAGGACCTGAGCAGAGGCCCTTAAAGACTCAGGTCTCGTTCTTCAGCTGAGAGGATAAAACATAAAACGGAAGCAGAGAGGAGAGGAGGTGCCTGTTGACAGAGGACAATCACACCTGGGGTCAGGTGACCGCAGGAGCAGCCAAGAAGCTCTCTAGCAACACAGGCCACGGCGTTTCACACTACAGGACTATAATAGTCTGGCCCCAGACCAGCAGGCTTCTGATGTGGATGTGGTGTCTACGGCAGAGCAAGAGCCCCGAGTGCAGCGTGTGCCACCAAGGTCAAGTAGGAGTCCAAGACCACAGCAGGCTTCTGCTTTTCTCCCCACCCAGCCCATGATTTACCCAACAAATGAATATATTTCTTGGGTAAAACAGACTATTCCAGACCCACCCCCACACTCCTTAGGTGGTGAAGTAGAAGAGAGGCCATTAAAACCAGTTGGATTCAAGCCAACCATGCAAAGCACCCCAAGACGGCTTAGTCTGCTATAAGTCCTGGTGAAAAGCATTAAAACCCACTCTGGAATTATCCTTTGGTCAAACTACTTTCTTAACACCTACTTTTGGACTATGGTAGCTCTGTACATTCATCTGTTTCAAACAAATAAATACATTCACGTACATCTACAAACTTACTATGGACAAAACTCATCTGTTGCATGTTAGTACAATTACTGACAGGGAAAAGAAAAATTAACATTTAACACCAGTGTAATTTCCAAATCTGCCTGCCAGAGGTCGTAAATAAGGATTGCTTGGGATCATCTGGTGTTTCCTACACTGCGTGTGTACTGGGCCTTGCACTAAAACAGAGGCGAGTCCTGCCTTTTAATAAATAAACAAATAAATAGAAACATCCCACATACTGCATTCGCATGCGAGCCGATCGGCGCTATTTAGCTGGCTGGGTGGAGGGCCACGCTTCTGGCTAACAGCAATATGAAATGGGTGCGAAATACTTGGCCCGCTCATCTCGACCGTGTACTAAAAAATGTTTTTGTCCTTAACAAGGCCTTCGTCTGCCGGCATCCTTGAAATACACAGCTAATCAAAGACACACATTTAACACGTTCAAAACCACTCTTAATAGCGTAGAGAGCTTACAAAACAAGTGTCTTTCAAACACATGCAGAGAGTTCTCAAAACAGGCAGGGCGTTCAGCATACATGCATTAACAGCCGTACACAATAATGCCAAAAGTATTGGGACACCTGCCTTTACACACACATGAACTTTAATGACATCCTATTCTTAATACATAAGCTTTAATATGACCCACCCTTTGCAGCTAGAACAGCTTCAGCTCTTCTGGGAAGGCTGTCCACAAGGTCTAGGAGTGTGTTTATGGGAATTTTAGACCATTCTTCCAGGAGAGCATTTGTGTGGTCAGGCACTGATGTTGGACGAGAAGGCCTGGCTCGCAGTCTCCGCTCTAATTCATCCCAAAGGTGTTCTGTCGGGTTGAGGTCAGGGCTCAGTGCAGGCTAGTCAAGTTCCTCCACACCAGACTCACTCATCCATGCCCTTATGGACCTTGCTTTGTGCACTGATGCGCAGTCATGATGAAACAGGAAGGGGCCGTCCCCAAACTGTCCCCACAATGTTGGGAGCATTGAATTGTCCAAAATGACTTAGAATGCTGCAGCATTAAGAGTTCCTTTCACGGGAACTAAGGGGCCAAGTCCAACCCTTGAAGAACAACCCCACACCATAATCCCCCCTCCACCAAACTTTACACTTGGCACAATGCAGTCAGACAAGTACCGTTCTCCCAGCAACTGCCAAACCCAGGCTTGTCCATCAGATTGCCAGACAGAGAAGCGTGATTCGTCACTCCAGAGAACACGTCTTCACTGCCCTAGAATCCAGTGGCGGCGTGCTTTATACCACTGCATCTGACGCTTTGCATTGCACTTGGTGATGTAAGGCTTGGACACAGCTGCTTGGCCATGGAAACCCCAAGTTCTCTATGCACTGTTCTTGAGCTAATCTGAACGCCACACTAAGTTTGAAAGTCTGTAGCCATTGACTCTGCAGAGAATTGGCCTCCGCATGCGTTGTCCCCCCTCTGTGATTTTACATGGCCTATATACTGCTCCTATTCCCAATTGCTTCCACTTTGTTCTAATACCACTAACAGGTGACCGTGGATTATGTAGTAGCAAGGAAATTTCACGAATGGACTTATCGCCCTGGTGGCATCCTATCACGGTACCACGCTTGAATTCACTGAGCTCCTGAGAGCGACCCATTCTTTCGCAAATGGAAGTGATTGAAACCTCTGAATTCAATGATTTGGAGGGGTGTCCCCTATACTTTTGGGAATATGGTGTATCCATGTAAATCTTAGAGCACATAAACACAAGCACAACAGCTGCAGAAGACCATCCGGGCCACTAACTGAACAAACAGCATTTAAATATGCAAATCAGCATCCTTTCTGGCTAGAGCATTCACAGCAGCAGCAGCTGACACGATCACAAGTTCACTGACGTCGATGTGTCACGGGGAAGTCAACACAGATCCTCATCACAGCAAGGATGATAAGCAGACCCACACAGCATAGGTGACAGACAGTGCTAGCGGCAGCTAATTGAGAAGGCTGCGAGGTTCAGTGCGGATTACGATTTCTGGCAGTCCGACAAAGCTGCTGAATCCCACAGAACAGTCCCAGGCCCTTCCATGCTGCGGTGCCGGAATGGTAGGGGCTACATATACATGCGTGGACATTTTTCCCCTCCGTGTCTAATCAGAACCAACTGCAACTCTCTCAAGTAATCCACCACTCCACTCAGAGGGCGGGGCTCTCATATACCATCACTGAGTGCAAGTCTGCAAGTGACCTATGACCCAGTTACACAGAATACAGGAAGAAGTGTCTTAAGAGAACACAGCAAACTGTATTCAGCGTTCAAAAACTGACCCCACACTGCCTGAGGCTTTGAACATTGCTCTAGGGTTAAAGCACAATTAAAAGTGATGGAACATCCTTCTCAGAGCCACATTTTATGTTGAAGCCTTAACGTACAAAAGAGAAAAACAGAAGCAGTATTTCTCCTTGCTTTTGATGGACCATACAGAGATGTGTACAGATCAGGACATAAGCCTCTGGTGAACTTTCACACACCTCAGCACCGTGAAGCTACAGAAGACCTGAAAGCTACTCCTTTCCAAGGGCCCGCCAGGCGACCTCAAAGCGTGACATGTCGAGAGCACGACTCAGACCAAAAACAGAAAGTTTAAAAACAAAAACATCAACTTCAGCCACTAAGCATTAGATTTTATTTCTGCTAAGAACCCGATGTTTTAGTTTTTAAAAAAGGTGGGGAATTTTCCAAAAGTTAAAAAAAAAACAACAAAACAACAATATGGGCAAATCATTTGTCTAACTCACAGAATGTGCTATATGTTTATGCACATTATGTGCACAAAACAACAGCTCACCAGTGGGCACTGAAAAAGAGGAAGAAGAGGGTGACAGGGTTCAATCAAGTGACGCAAGACACGTCACTTAGAAAATGTAAAGCAATGCTGAGTGCAGAGATCTTCCCCCTTGTAGTGGCTTTAACTCTAAATCTACCAAGTCATTATGAAGCCAAAAACGATAAAATGATCCTGTCAAACGTCGCTAAATAATACTGTTGACACAGCTGAAGCAATATTGTTCCAATTAATGAAGGATTTGTAGTTAAGGTCTCTGCATTTTTTGAGTGTCAAATGGAATTATCCTTTTATTTCAAAAACTATACGATAAAGCAGGATAAGCATTAAGCACGAAATCTCATTAGCCTTCATAAGCTTTAACCATGACAGCCTACACCAGAACCGCAACATAAACCTCTAGGTATGTTTAACTGTGCTGATCATTTACAAACAGGAGGCTGACATAAGTAAGTGATTCACCCAGGCTCATTCACACATTATTATATTATTTGCACAGTGAAAACTGTTTGGAGGCTAAAGCACTACTGCAATAGTTTGCAGTCAACTAATGAAACTACCACATTCCTTTATGCACCATATATTAGACAAACTTGGTACTCTAATGCATTAAGAAAGTGTAACAAATAACAAATAAGAAAATATCCAAACAACTTAACCACCAGCCAAATCCTGACCAAAATATGTTATGCCCACAAAGTACCCTAGCTTCAAGAAAAGTCATGAGTTCTATATAGGTGTTCTATATATTGCTTAATATTGGTATCAGCCATAAAAATCAAAACTGGCATCAAGGTGATCTCTCAATCTTGGCCTATATTGCAGGCCGTTATTTAAGCCATCAACATCCACAGTCAGCGGCAGACCTAGAGACATAACTGCAAAAAAAAAAAATAATAATAAAAAATGAACATGATTGGACGCATTGGACGTCATTTTCCAAAGCAGAAGACAGGATTCTGTCAGCTCATTCACCATTTAGAAAAGGTGTCTAACTACTGAGCTGCAGGCAAGATCCCACCAATGAGACGGCTGTAAATAGTGACATTTTTAATTCATTATAAAATATGACCAGCAGATCAATCTATTGTGTTCCACAGGATAAAGAACAATCCGCAAGCTCTGCAAGTTTCAATGCTGCCAAAAAAAATAGCAGCACAGGGCTGGGCAATATAAAAGTTTTTTTAATGCAATATTACATGAGATAAACCCTCTCAGCACACAAACATGCGGCACCAAATGTGGTATTTCTTTGATCAATGAGCAAGATTTAATTATTTAAAAGCCGGTCAGGGAGCATAAAAAACTATCTAAAAATCTAAAGCAATAGTTCAAACTTATGGTACGCCCTAACCACGGACCACCATTATGACCAATGTTTAAATACGCTGAATGTTATTTATTATTTTTTTTAAACCATGTCAAATTTAAGCTAGAAGACTGAACTGAAAGCCAATTCATAAATCTTTGTTATATTGCACTGTGTGTAGCTTAAGTCTACTTCCCCAATAAGGGCAATAATTGCCGGTTAGCCACAATTGGATACCAACACCGGGTTACCTTTCTAACAATGACATATCGACAAGTCGCAGACAGCAGAACATGTCAATATGCTGATAAAGCTGCAGTTACTGTAGCACACAACGTTCTGACCAGCCAGCCATGGAGTCTCCTCAAACTCACCTAACAGCGTAGGGAGCTTCTGAACACGTGGGACCGGAACAAAATGAGGAAATTATTTTCAGGAGGCGTCTACATTCGCCCCCCCCCCGAAAGTAAGTAAATAAATTCCAGAAAGAACAGGAAGTGAATCTCCCCCAGGATCATATCATGCAGGTGTCAAAAAACAGATGATGGCTCATTTACCCCCCACCAAACACGAAACAACTCCCAAAACACAGAAATGACTGGTGAGATGTTTGGAGGCAGGAAAGAGGAAACCACCAGGACATATCAGGGAGGGAGATCTCAGTGTCTCAACTCCAGCTACCAGTGTGACAGGAGAGTCACACTGCCAAGGGCCACTATGGAAACTCCTACTCTATGGTTGCTGCTGTCGTCACTTGTCTGGTAAGCGACCTCCTTAGCGCAAACACAGATCAACTAACATGTTAAAAAGATCAGTGTAAAACACTTTAAAGAAGCTCTAACACAACTTGATGTAATGTGTCATGGTAACAACTTGTATAGAAGGACACATTCACCAAAAAACAAACAAAACACAAAATAGCACTTGGCCTAACCCTAACCCTACTTTACATTAGCTAAACTGCTGCTAGCTGGATACCAGAGTCTTACTAACCTTTGGTGCTACTTCTATAATATAGAAAATAAAACGAGCGAAGCTCACTGAGTAGGCTTCAGCTACAAAATGCAACAGCTTGTCATTTCACCAAGAAAGACAGTAGAGAATTGAAGGAAACATGCAAGTATGTGAAAGCTGATCTGTTAGCTGTTTGGGGAGAAGGGGGTGGGAGGTGCAGAGGGTTTACGGGGGGCTAAAAAAAGGTTCAGAAACAGTTGGTTCTGATAGATTTTCCAACAGGGGCTTTCAATGGCTTCCCTGGCTTTCTGCCTAGCAACTACACTACATGATTCACTATTACAGACAAGGCCTTCAGTTGGCTCTAAAACCATGGAAACGACCCTCAGAACAATAACTTCCAGGTTGTGAGAGTTGAGGATTTTCCTCACCAAGTATACAGGACAGTCATTTAGGATTTTAACTACAAACATATGTATGTGAGCTTATCCTGGAGAAAGACCATACAGACTGAGTATCCCTTAACATATGAAAGCAACCTCTTTCAGAGCGGTATTAAAAACTGGTCTTCCATACAATAAAGTAAAAACGTTAAATGTTCCAAACCACAAAAGCTTCAGAGAAACTATATTATATTAATATAATCGATGAATGCCACAAAGTTAGAGAAGACGATCAGGCGCTGTGGGTAGAAAACATACAAACCATACAACTTCTGTCACAGTTAAGGCTACTTGGCAAGTACACATCAGGCTTTGTTTGCAACATTGTCTACACAAACATACCGGAAGCTGACTGACACCCATCAGGAAGTGATCCCTGTGCTGTGGGTTACAAGGTAGTGGGCAAGAGAAAAATCAAACCAGCCTGTGTGTACTTGCAGAGGGAGGCCTCCCCACACCTCACCGCCTCATCCTTGAAGTACTCCAGAGCAAACAATCCACAGGTTATCAGCTCAGTTCCTCTCTCTCTGGGCTGCAACACAAACCCATTCCTGAAACACTGAAAGGCCCACTTCCCCAGCCTGAAAATATCTTTACTTTATATATTACAGCAGGCAGGCTTCAGCGTGTCACAGGACCTCCATGTGCTCTGGTAAGGAGAAAACCCTTCACCGGAAATGCTTTCAGCAGCTGCTAGGAGTATTATTTCCCTACCTTGAGGCCAACCAAAAGATGAACTGCAGCCAAGTCACATGACACTACAAAGGTAAACCACCATTGGTGGAAAACGGCTCCATTCCTCTCTGTAGCAGTAATACGCTCTCATTATTGAGGCTTACGGCACATTCTCATTCTGCCATAGTAAACAGCAGTTAAGTAACCTCACTTGCAGTAAAGGCAGGATACTAAAATGTAACATTTTATATTCCCTTGCTCTTTTAATTCTGAACAAATAAAATGGTACACAATAAAACAAGGAAGGAATTGCAGAAGTGTTGCAAACATGTGGCCTTCCACGTGGAACCTTTAACTCTATATTGGGCCTTAATAGAATCACTGAACAGCATCAGCAATGGCGGTCTCCCCCTACACCCTGTGAAATATTGCGACACTTTCCCATGCACTGCCGTACAGAACGGGCTTCTGTGGTGCATCATGGGCGATATTAGGGACACTGCCGTGCAGAACAAGTCCCAATTGCGCAGCACTGCTGGAACCGAAACCGCTGCCCAGTATTGGCCAGTAGAGCGGTGCTTTGCCATTTTTCACAAGTGCACCAGATAGGTATTTAAAAAGGAAATGTGGTAAAAGCAAAAGTCAAGCAGGCCGTGCGATAAAAACGGTTAGAAACAAAGAAGCTCTTGCTCTCTCGGTCTGCGCATGTTGGCGCAGGGAGATGGGACTGGCACTGACAGGTGGGATGGAACGCGCCCAAGGGCTACTGGGTCTTGTTCTCTGTTGGCCCGATGGCCAAAGCCACAGAACAGGGGTGTGCCTGTGCCGCCGTTTCAACGTCAGCCGGGGGGTGGGTTACACGGCACTCCTGCACACACCCGCTCGGACATGGGCCAGAGGGCAGAGTTCCCGGCTTAGAGAGGCTGGAGGACACAGCACAGAGAGTTCATCTCAATTTGAATCAAACTACCTCCACCCCCACCACAGCTCCAGATACAAAGTGAAGAAATATTTCCATGGATCAGTGACAAGGAAAGGGAAAAAAAAACCAAAACAAATCAAATGCTGCTCCCATCCAGCGCCATGCTTGCATGCATAATGGCCCAAGTCCCACCATAGCTGTACACTGCCTGACAGGCCATCCTTGACTTTGGACAGTGAATGGAGGAAAAACAAATCAAATAATTCATATAAACGTCACTTGCAACCCTTCAGCAAACCCATATTCTCATCCAGGTCTAAGGTTCTATCCCAGTGTCTCTTATATGCAGAGTTGTGTTGCTATTCATTGGTTATTTACTTCCATTCTTGCTATTATGGAAAAATGACAATAAGGATCTGAAAATATTGCACTAAAGTGCTGTTCACATTGTACAATACTACAAAAAGTAACCTCCCAAGTTTGATGGGAAATAAGGCTGTGATAGAGATGGCTTTCAGAAACTTCACTAAATACAGCGTAACAATCCACTACTACTTTAGGATCTTCAGAATGATAGACCAATACAGCCAGTCGCCCTTAGCCAAGGCTCCAAACCACAACAAACAAAAGCGTTTGCAAAACTGTGGACTTCACTGTCCACCACACCCACGCAATGTTTGCAGAGAAAGAGGGAGGCCGACCGTACATGACAGAGAAAAAGAGAGGAGAGGAGAGAGGGGACATTCTACAAAAGATACACTGAGTCACATTGTGCTGACAGTGCTCCAGGACACGAGATCAAAGCAAGGCATCTCAGTGCTCGCTGCCTTTAAACATTGTTCGTGCATAAAACCTGAGCAAGAGATGAAAGAGGATCATTCAAATGTGGGGAGGAATGATGAGCAACAAGCTTTCCACAGACACTGGTCTGCACAAAAACCCCCGGTACACAAAGAAGCCAAGGCAGGAACGTCTGGATGGGAAACAGGAAGGAGTCTGGTGAAAACCTGACAAAAGAGCCCACTGCATGATATTTGGGTGCAGAAAAAAAAAACATGCAGAAAAAACAAACACCTCACACTTTCTTTTGGGTGCCAGGGGAAACGAAAAATTATAAAGCAGAAATCTTTCTACTGGAACGTCATATACAACATTGTGCCTGATTGGGCGTTTGAGTTTGAAAATGAACAAAACTGTTACATACACAAAACCAGCATTCAAGCAATGTATCAACTTCAATCAAGCTGTAGGAAGGAGGAAGACGATCAGGGATCTCTGCGTTGCCTCAGTTTTTTTGCTTTCCACCCTAGACATGTACTTTCCACTGTTTCACATTCTTTCTGTAGGTTTGGAGAACTGCCTGGGTAAATATGGCTGAGACAAATATTAGTAAATCACGAACGATTTCCCATCTCAGAAACAGTAGCTTTGCGGAAAAAATATTATAATGAAAATCTGCACAAATCCAGCCGTGGTGGTGAAATTAGCACCGTCAGCGGCTTGGGATGGGGGCCTTTATCTCAGCCATCAGGTGTAACGGGACTCCAAGCTTTTCCCTACCAGAGCACACAGACGCACCCACCCTGCAGTACTCAATACTCAGCCCTGGAACCATGTCCCCGCTCCGTTTTTCCCTGACAAGGCTTTCTGACCACAAAATAAATACCCGCTCACAGTTTGTTTCCTCCGATTTCACAAGGCAGAGCCGTGTTGAGTGCCTGGCACACTCTGGACCTTTAATTTTAGGCATCCTAAACTGGGAGGGAGGTGGGGGAGATACAACAGGCGAGCTACAAAAACAGCAGGCCCACCGGAAGGGGCACCACCAAGGTTTACACTACGGTTTATAAATCAGTCTGGCGGGGATGGAACTAGCAGACAAAAACACTGATCCCAATCAAATACAAAGAAGGCAATAGCTGTGCCAACTCAAGGGCCTTGAGTACCTGGACATCTAGCAAAGCAGCAGTTGATCCACTTACATACATTGCAGTTCAATTATAAGCTCTGCTTTCCATTTGATGACCAAAATCTGGTTGTCACAACATAACGTGTCATTAACTGTTCACATATCACCCAAACATAGTCCAACACCAGTGTTAAAAATGAGGTTCAACGCTTATATAACAAACTATAGCACTCAAAAACAGGGCTGTAAGAAACTTGTTCAGAAAAAACTCCAGTACTATTTTTCACAGCAGGTCAGGCCCTCTCAGACCAGTTCTCACTGGACAAAAACATACAAACAAAACATGCTTTGTTTGCCATTTGCACAAGTACACATACAGGTACGTTGGGATGCTTCTCTTTGCCGACACCATCTTGCTCTCCATAGCTTGGGGGTCACAGTACAGGGTCAGCTGATGTGCGGTGCCCCTGGAGCTGGGGGTTAAGGGCCTTGCTCAAGGGCCCACGGACATGTGACTGTTCTGCCAAGGCCTGGGCTCAAGCCAGCGATCTTCTGATCACAGGCAGAGACGGCCTGTATCACAAATTATTAGCTTGTATTGCTGGAGACTGCAGACACCAGTGGCGCTTTAGCACTGGTCCTGACCGTACCACCACACCTCCACCAACCCTCCATCCACACAAGGCAGGAGGTCAGTGGGCTGCTCTGTTCTCCTATTCTGGTGATGGTTATCCTCATGTCAGTTTTACACTTCAGTCTGCTGAATCTTAAAGTGGCCTTTAAACGTACCACCCACACCAGTCTCTTTAATGCCATCAGAATCTTCAGTAATCTTCTTCCCTACTAAGAATTACTAGTGTAACACACATGCAGCTCTGTTTACAATTAGCTTAAATACTACATTCAGGGAAACCCAGCTGGGAAGCTCTACTAGATTCACAATTGATCGTTTTCTCACTACTCACTCACACAACACAGTTATTACAGCAGGGGAAATATCCTCACTCACTTCAATACCCCATACAGAAAAGCAAAGCTATTAAATACTTTTCAATTTCAATGCACCAATTTCAAGTTGTAATCAGTGAAATAAGTTAATGTTTGAAACTTCAATAGCTTAATAAAAAAAGAGAAAAACACACTTATCCACAGACCAAAATGACTTCCAAATACAAGGAACAGAATTCATTTTGACAGTATTACCGCCACTGAAAAACAAAAGGATTTAAAACGAAGTTCAACTGTCTGCATTTGGTGAAAGTCCTGTGTCTGCAAATTAGGATTTGCAGAGGCAAGATTTTTCAGTTCAGACTCTTAGTTCTGACAGAAACTGACTGCTCAAGCAGCAGAAAGAGCCAAGAAGACAGAGCAGACTGGAAAATTCTGAGTGTAATTACTGAGAGGAAAGAGCTAGATATCTCCCTTGTTAGGATGCAACTGGAACTTCAGAGCTTAAAATGTTCAATAGGGAAAAAATAATACAAGATGATCTGTACTTTGGTGCAGGGCAACATAAAATGCCCCAACCTAATACTATTGTTGTATTTCTAGGGCAAAAAGAAGCAGAATGGTTCCATCAGACGTCTCACATTAAACAATGTGAAAATGAAAACACAAATGCCCAAAACAGCATTAAACATAACCAGAACAAATTAACCTGTGCAATAAAAGGACCATCTACTTGAGACTTTGGTGAATATATATTTGAGTCCCCTAACTGCCAACCTTCAGTTTTTGTGATAAAAACATTAAAACAGATACTTCTCATCCTCTTCCCTTATTCTGGGATTTCATTTTGCAATCCTGGGATAAACATGCTTCAGACAAAAGCTTCTCTGAAAAATAATAAATCACCCAATTCACGTAACCAGTTTATTGTGCAAAGGCACTTATGCTAAACCCCAGCGGCAAATACAAAAAAGTTCTTGTTTCTTCTTTTTTGGAAAACCAATACAAACATGCAGTGCATGGAGGAACCATCCAGCCCGACGTGTTTGGGTTATGCATACCTGATGTGTCAACATCCGTGAAAGAGTCTCTGGAAAGGAACTGCATCAGAAGTACGCAGGTAACCACAGTGTGGGTAACTGTGTTGGTAGGGCAGCTTAATCATGCGACAGTAAGACAAAAACAAACAAAAATGAATAAAACAAACAAATAAACAGATATATAAATAAATGCATAAATGGCGGCAAAAGCTTAAGATCACAGGTTAGAGTTCTGAGGCATGTTGGGCATCACAGTGAATCACAGAAGAACTGGCGTCCAGCAATACTGGACCATGCTTGCCTCTTGGACCACCTGCTCTGGCCTTAGAAATTACTATGTGCCCAGTCACTCCTGTCCTGCAGTACAGAGGTCTGCTTTGTTCTTGCAGACAGGGGATGAAATACAGCTTGAGTACTGACTCTTGACAAACTATATGATTTTCAGTTAGAGATAATAGGACTTCTCCTCTTAAATGGAAGAGTTGGTTTAAGGAATTTTCACATTTATGTGGATTTAATAAAAGCATGCCACTAATTAATATCCTGTTTTACCCCTATTACAGGTTAGCTTAGGGATTCACATTCATTCAAGACCTCAAAGTGAGTGAAAATAAGTGATCGGGTTACTGAGACATATTCCTTCAATCCAGTATTTATGGTTTGAGGAGGTCAGCACAACATAATAAATTGTGGCTGCAGTAACAGGCAAAAAGGGCATGGTTTTGAATTCATAACGGATCAGCATGTCAAATGTTCAGCCCCTCACCAAATCAGCCAGCAAATGGACTTAAGAAAATCATAAACCATGACTTGTTCACTTATAAGAAATTCTCACAGGCAGGCCTGGTTCTGTGGAGTTTTAGAAGTGAATGCCAGGTCGGATCTCTTATACAATATGATATTCCTAACTGCTTAATCTTTCTCCATTTCCATGTTCTATAGAACATATGTGATAAACCCCTCAGCAGAAGGAGTTTCATACGTGGACCATATGATCAGGTGAAAAGTAAAATACTTTCCACCCATGTTGCAAAACCGATATCCTGTTATTCTGGCAGTACAAAAACCTTGATGAATCACCAGCTACATCCAAAACGAGAGGTCAGCCAGAGTCCATATACTACCAGCCCATCTCGTATGCCGTTTACTTTTAAAAAAAAAAAAAAAAAAAATCACCACAAATCAAGAAGGAATGTTCTAAAACACTCATTTGCAGAGTCTGGAACAGTAGGTGGCAGTGCTGGGCAGTCCCCCCCCCCCCCCCCCCACTTCTTCCCCCAAATGTCAGTAAGCCCAACATATAACTGGCACATCACAAAGATGAGCTTCTTCTATTTTTGAGCATGTTATTTCCTGTTATATTTTTGGAGTACAGTAGGACTCTCTATTGATAAATAGAACAAGCAGAATTGATCTATGAATGTTACATCTTGGTAACACTACATTTGTAAAATATTAGTGACAAATGATTTGCTTTGAAATTAAAATAGACATTAATAAGAAAGTAGTTCAGAAATACAGTTCTTAGAACACATTGGATTAACAACTATTTGGCATAAATATATATATATATATATATATATATAGACAGAGATACTTTGCTGCCTTTCTTTAATGAGGTCCAACCAGCTGAATGTCCTTAAATTTCACTACACAGCAATGGAGAAAGTTAATGTTATTGGAAAACCACCCCTCCTTCATGGGATTCCAAATATGTGCTTATAATCTTATCGACATGCAGTGATTCAGCAACACCAAGCCAAAAGCTAGCCAAAGCATGCATGCACGTGTATCCTCGGCTATTCTCCTCGTTGCATTGTGCGTGAGATTTCTCCCATAATTGGAGAAGACATGTGAATCAAACAGATTTTTTTTTTTTTTTTTTAAAGAGAGTTTCTTTGGTTTTGGGGATAAAACCACCACTTTCAGAAAGCAACGTACTACTAAGGCATAGCCAATGTCATGGCTGCCTTCAGTCAGTAACTGAAGTCAACTTCAAAGAAAAAAAAGATGCAGACCGCTTCATGGTGCAGTGACACGTGTAGCTTGCAAAACAGTCCGCTTCTCCAAATAGCACAAAAATGAAGAAGATACATTAGCTAGAAAATAAATCACGCTTTCTACACATTCGAATGAGTTCCCTGCATTAACATTCAAGTCAAGGGACACCTAGGAATTACAATTACAACAAGCGAACACTCTTTTATGGTCATGCAAAATAACGAAAGGTTTATCAATATGGAACCTGTGATTCCTATCCCCTAAACAAATTCAAAAGGAAGCTTGAGAATCAAACTTGAAACAGGTTTTTCTAGACTGAGCATTCCAAGATTGGTGGTAATTAACAACAATATCCTGAAGCACCACATGAAGTGCTTAAACAAAGCGGACAAAAACACCTTTGCAAGAACCGACAATGGAATGTTTTTTACACCGCAAATAAGCCGTGACAAAGCAAATCAGCTAATAGGCCTAACAGAAGACATATAATGTGTAACAGTGACACCTAAGGAAAGAAAGTAAAAACAGTTAATGTGTGCTAGTATATTCTATAAAAACAGCCAGTGCTTTGTCACACACAAGTCGATAATTTAGTTATTTTTTATATAGTACAGTTCAGAAATAGTCTGTCAAAGTAGTTCAGAATTCTTTCTGCTACAAAAAACATCAGTATGAATCAGTATCAGCCACAAAAAGGACTGAACTCCACATCTGGCCAATCTTAGTGTATAAACGTGTGACTGAGCCCTGGACTTCCACAAATCAGGGCATGTAAAGTACACCCCATCCCCCAGCCTCCTCTGCCAAAAAAATTGGTGAGTCCAACCGTTAGCCTGCACCCTCCACTTAGCCATGTTTTCAGCACACATGGTTTCAGTTAGGGGTCTGCACCTATAAACAACCGGCCATGGCGGCTCACAGGTCAGGAGGAGCAACGTTGACAGCAAGTCAGGACAGGCACAAACTGCCCGTGGGTAATTCCTTGAATCCACACCCCCCGACCCACCCCCAAACTGCTATCATACATGACGGAGCCCTGGAGCAAACACAGGATGAGAGACATAGCCAAAAATTTATTTCAGAGTGCAACGTATAATTTGAAACGGATTCAAGTGATTGGTCTAAAAAGGCATATATGTTTAACGTGAACAGTATGAGTGTGTTTTCCAGCAGCAAGAGCAATGCTAACTACAGTGCATCGGCTCTTCACATACTATACACCTATACACAGAGACCATTTTGCATAAATCCAAGACAGAGTGTGTGTGTGTGTATATATATATAAATACATAAATAAAAGACACTGGTTAATACTGCCAATCAAAAACAACCACGTGAATAGTGCAAATGCAAAATTACAGGACACTGTTTTTAAAAAACTTACAGTACTATATATGGTAAATGGCCCTAAGTCTGATGCAAATCTCAGGCTATGCATCATCACAATATCCCAGACTACCACAGTTCATTGGCTGAATCAGTTCTTTACTCAACTGCGGGCAGTTTGTTTGTTTCTTTTTTTTTTTTTTTTTTATAAAAAGTATATACACACATATTTTCAGACCCTGGAGCCAATTTCCCCTCAAATCTAAGATAACATTATACCATCAAAAATATACATTAGGTGTTTTCATTTGATTATCTTGCATAGTGTGCATGTACAGTAGATAAGACTATTTAGGTGATTTGTCTCTTCCTGACAAGTCCAAGAGAATATGCGGGCTCGACGTTTCCTCATCAGAACACGTCTGGAAAGTGGGCTAGCCTTGTATGTGAAAGAAGCTATGAGGGTGAGTACAGAAGCAGCAACAGTATTCAGTGGAGATCACACTGACCACGGTTTGTTTGTAATAACGGACAACAGGAGCTTGTTCTACCCCCACTGCATTAGCTAACTAGTCAACATCTACAGACAGATTTCAGTATTTTCACTAGCACTTGGCTTGGAGTATGCACCAACTTGAGATGCTCCTCAAGTCGTTCACAAAACCTAAGTGCATTTGCCTTGGTGATGTTTTCATCAGTTACAATATACTTCCAATTAAAACTATTTGGTTATGTTAAACAGACATGCTGGACTGAGTGTCGGTTCCTAATTTGGTGATCTGAGCAACACCCCCCCACACACACACCTATGAACAGACTGCTCAACTGCCCAATGGATAGCCATTTCGGGGTGTCTGTTACTTCCTTCCTGTGCCCATCTACCAAATCTATCTAACAAATATTAACACCCTTAAAACAGCAAAACAGTGATAGTAGATGCAGAACTATGAAACCAAAAGAGACATACGCAGGATTCCTGCGTAATATTTAAGCATTTCAGTTTCAATGGATTACAGTCGAGTACCATTAGCAAATTCATATCAATTAAGAAAACTGCGGAAATTACAGTATGCGCATGCAAGGTAAATTCTAAATGTCAAAAATCTAGTTTTAACATCATGTCGACCAATACAATATGCACGTAATAAGCAACTGTAAGGAGATAAAAGAAAAAAAGCGTCACGGTTGCTTGTGGCGGTCTGCCTGGTATATATACTTCATGCACAAGATCGTACCTGACAGCAGCATGTAGTTTGCTTACAGGACGTGTGAGGCTTTCGTGATAACACACAGGCGGACAGGTCCGGCCGAGGAGCTGCCATGCAAAGTGAGCCCATTCATACCCCGCGTGAAGAGGCACGAGCGCTTCCCAGGAGCAGCGCGCGAAGGTGCCACGCTCCGCTCGGCTCGTCTCGCGCATCTTATTACATGCGTAGCCTTCGTGGTCAAGTACTCGGGGTCTGCATTAACCCCTCTGTCCATATTTACACATAAAAATAGGTTTGAGCAGAAAACTAATGAGGGGTAGTCATACTAACTACGGAATTTGATAATAGATAAATATGCATATATATATATATATATATCCACGCGAAGAATGGAAGTATTGGACGCACCGCTTCCATTTAATTTAACTAGAATAGCGGATCACGGCGACACCACGGCACATCGAGGACACTTTCCCGGTGTCCTCGGTGTTCGAGGCTCTTTTTAATCCGAAAAAGACTTCGGCTTCACTTTAGGGTGGGGGCTGGCAGCTTACTGCTCTTACGCCACACGAACATTATCCTTAGTCATTACCAAAGCATAAGCATTTGATACCATTTTCAGACGTAAACGACACGTACCAATTAACCTAGAAAAATATATATACATACACAGTAACCAAATTACCGAACCGTAAAAGATTAATGGCCAACTCCGACAATATGGAAAAACTCAGAAACAAACTCAGAATCTTAATGTGACCCAATACTTAAGAAAAAAGTCTCATTTCAAGAGTTAAGAATGTGAGGGTAGCAGCTAAGTGGGCGCAGTCCCGACGTGCCTGGATCCCCTCTGTCCTGCACCAAGGCCGAGGGGTACGAGCACCCAGACACACGCACTGTCACCGAGTTTCCCAAAAGTCTGTCGCTAAATGACGGTGAACAAACAAGTTCTACCCGCTCTTCACTCCGTACCGCCAACTTTACGCGAACGGCACTAATAGCCATTGCCCATAACCTCACTTAAGCGAGGTGCAGAGAAACTTTTTCGACACCTGAAAACTTATTGAGATTTTTTCCCCTAATTTCACTGGGGATGTCTGGAAGCGGGTGAATTATTTAGCCACCGCTAAACGACCGCCAGATACCTGCGTTTGACGGCTTGGACCCAGACGCCTAAATTCAACCCCCTCCCAAACCCGTTCGAACCACCGGCAGGGCCTTTCTCGCAAGACTTTCTTACCGTCTCCGCCGCCGCTCCCCGGGCCACCTTCAATACCCGAGACGCCGCCACCGGATCTCCACTGGGCCGGGGTGCCGACAGAAAGGCGGAGAGGAGCGGCTTCACTAAGGGGGGGGGGGTGAATAATACTACACGGGCCTTTTCTGTTTTGGTGGTTCAGTCGGGGGGAGATAGAGTGCCGCGGCCCCCCCGCCGTTTCGGAGACTTGGGAATTCTTTTGACAGCTCTTCGTCTTCGTCCCCCCTCTGCTCCCCCCTATTTTCTATTTTCCTTCCTAACTTCCAAAGAGATACGAATCAAAATACTGTCACACAATATGGCGGCCGCGCTATCGAGCGCCTATCGCGAGAGAAAATGCGAGGCGAGGGGAAAATGATGGCTGGGAAGACAGGGGGGGCGGGCAGCGGAGCGGGCTGCTCTGCTAGCGGAGGGAGAGGGAGGGAGGGAGAGGGAAAGAAAGCAGGGGAAAAAGAGACTTGTAGTTATTATTCAAGTGGAAACTGCCGCTAGACACGTGGGAGGGAAGCAGGTGGGAGGATTCTGCGGGCGCAGAGAGGCGACCCGAGCCAGGCGGAATAGCCCGTGCGAAACGCTCTCCGCGAATTTTGCACTAAAATACGGGTGTACTCATTATTATAGAAAACGCTGACATACTCCTGGCTATTTTTTCCATGCCTCGGATTAATACACGACAGGTCATATATTTGCGTCTATAATTTGAAATGTTGTGCACTACGTGTTCTGTATGTATTCCCTTAAAAGGACAAATGTGCGCGCGACTCAAAGATTAAAACGAGCTGCTAAATTTTCAAAACGCAAAATATAGACTGGCTAAAACATTTGTAATATAGAGCTTTATAGCAGTACTATATATATATAGGGATATATATATATATTGCTCCAAGCATCTATATCTGCCTGGGCAAACGTTAACAAAGGCTAACGACTTTTTTTTATTAGCAATTACTTCTATCTCTTGTACGTGCTCGTTGGACAATCAATCCTTGTACACTCTGTATGATGTTGTTATGCCTGCCACCATATAGGGAAGTCAGTTATGCACGGCTGCCTATAGGATGACTAGAAAAACGTTTATTCACCTAGAAAATGCAGAAATGGAGCTTCATTTGATTGTTTATATGCTGCGCTATTCCGTTCAGTCTGGCAAACTATTAGATTTTCTATAGATTTTTTTTGTAAAATTATTATTATTATTATTTTCCTTTCAGGCTGGCTATAAATACTGAGAACTTGTGATGTCAAGTGTCTCTTTGCCCATGTGGAATGCAAGATGGGGACAGAGGGCGTGAATAGCGCTTTGCGATAACTGGACACAAAAGCTCATGCTCCTTACTCTAAATTTGTTGCTAGTCCGGCTGATGTTTGCTCCATTAATAAAGTCACATGCATATCGCAGCAATAAACACTAATTGAAGCCGTGGGATCAAAAGCATCATATAAATGACAAGCGTTAGCTTAAGGTTATGGATAATAGTGTAAATGACCCTTTAAATAGCATGCCCAAGCTGAGGTCGCATCCTTCAGAAGGTCAAACCCGGGACACCACTGTCTTCGTCACAGATTATAAAGACACATGTTCTGGTTAAAACTACGTTTTCCATTTGTGGTAGCAAGTGTACTTTTCTGTGTCATTGAGCCCAGCCTTCTTGTTAAACCATATGACTGAAGTCGTCTAGGACTGGCGTCATAAACAGGTGTCCCCTGTTTTTTAAAGACTCGGCAGATGTGAAGCCACCAGCCTCACTCGCTCGCTCTTCCTGGCCGCTGCATCCAGACCCACACGCGAGGCTAAGTGAAAAACCATGCGGTTGTGGGAGACTGTCCGGGAAAAAGCGGGTGCACGTTCGTCTGGGTGAATTGGCGTCCGCCTCATGCGGTGACTCGCACGGGCTGGCTTCTTCGATCTGTGGGGGCCTATGGCCCACCCACCCTGGATGAGAGCTTGAGTGTGTGGTGGGCTTTGAGGTTTGAAGCACAAAGCAAGTATTGCCAAGCGTTCAGTATACAGTTTCTGAATGGAGGGGGTACTTACCATTCATTCAAGTCCCTGGACGTTTCATATACTGGTGAAATCCCATGAAAATCCCCATATCGTTCTGATAAAACTTTTGGTTTGTTGGGGTTAGGTCTGCATCCCAAGTGAAGATCTTTTGGGTTAGAATATTGCATTTTATATGGTTATTATTGGATGGTGTGTGAGGTTTATTGAGTGATACTGACCACATGGCACAACCATTCATTGAAGACATAAAAATCTGGCAAAAGAAATCTGCTGCCAAATATTGGCGACACTGCAATGTTTTGATAGTAGCCTGTTGGGTGCAAGCTGTCAGTAGGTCTCCTTGACAGTTTATGAATATGCCCTGTGCTCCAGATTCACCTGAAGAAGGAAGTAAATCCAGCATATTACACAGAAGCTGTCAGACCCATTTAATACGATTCCCTTAGATAACGAACTGGAAATGGAGGGAAAACTGTACCCACTGTCAACCAGAGCGCTCTTGTAATTCAGATAATGTCATCAGGCAGTTTCTTCAGCCAACAGAATCTATATCTCCCTTGCTGTTTCTTCACAGAAGCTTTAGATTGCATATTGTCTACCACAGGTTTCAGATAACAAACAGGCAGTTCAGAGAAATGGGTCAAAAAAAAAGTGGGCTTTTGATGAGGGCGCTAAAAACAAAGAAGCGAAGCTGAGGGCTGCGATGAAGATGGAGAGGGCTTTGCGGCGATAAGGTTCCTGGGAAGGAGCGTGACCACCCACATTCCTGGCAAAGAAGGGGGGCTTTCTCACGGTCGGAGGACCAGCCCCGGCAGCTCAGCACTGAAGATGCAGCTTGCGACGACAGCTTCAGGTCATGCTTCAGCCAGTTTAATCCAAGTGTACTTGTGCTATTTTGATACTCGTCTGGTGCCCTTCATGCACAGAGGCTCTTTACCCTGCTCCTACTGGGCCACAGTGTATACAGCTCTAACTCTCTTTAAACAGTTCAGAAATTAAGAGCTGTCAAGGAAGAGCTGTAATGGTTTAGCTGGCATTGGGATATTACTTCACTGGAGTCTTTCACTGGACTGCAACCTACCATGGCTAGAAATTTCACTGTTCCAGTAATGGCTGTAGACCAGTCATGTTGGTTGGGGTGCTAGGAGATAGGACAGGGGGGTTGTGGTGCTGGGGGGTGGGGTGAAGTTAGGACTGCAACCACTGAACAGAAACCTGGGTGGGAGGCACAGTGCAGTTCAACACAGGCAGCCTAACCTTGCAATATATTTAAAATTCATTTTAATGATCTTTTTTGATCATCTCAGTTTATCACTGGCAAAATTCATTAAGACATAATAACGGGAAGGGTGAAATCCAGATTTGTGTGACTTTTAAAAATAGAAACATATTTCAGAAGCTGTTAACATACAAGGAAATTTACCCAGTTCTCCTTATCAACAGTCTAGCAGGAAGGAAGAGGGTCCTGTCTGCCTGGGATTAGCAGAATTAAAATGAGCAGGAAATTACTGCTGTAAAAATCTAGAAAAACGAGTGAAAAGTACAGCAGAAAAACTACAAGCTCTGAACACACACTTTGATGAGCTGGTAAACCCATGTGACATACGCTGTCATGGTATAGTGACAACACAGGTCTCAGTTCGACCTTGGCGGTGTTCCATCTGCAGTGCCTTTACCCAGCATCCAAAGTGTCAGGCTTGCCAAAATAAGGCACGGAAAGGCAGCCAGTCCAAGGTTCAAGCCTTGATCGGCACCTCCGAATCTCGGTTATAAGGTCCTATAGACTGGCTTTTCATGGTCACACCCAGCAATCAGTATGTCAGGCACTGGGCGTTGAGCTTTGTGTTTCGGTTTGTGCCCACGTTTCCCAGCTCACCCTGCTAATGTGATTTCCTACGAAAGCTCCCAGAAGAGTCTGGAAGGGGCCACCCCAAGACCTCGGTGTGGAATGTGCTAATCTCTTGTGAGAGTCGCTCAAAAGGACCAGCACTACTGGGCAGTCGGAGTCGTGTGGACTCAGACTGAAGAGGACGCACCATCGCGTGACCTTATGCTGACTCTGGGGGGTGTTACTCAATAATTCATCTGCAGGGAGGGGAACCTCGAGACTGAGTGAAAATGGGAACACATCTATGTTAATACATTCTGCTGTGTACCCTCCAGCTAATAAATTTCCCCAAGTGATTAGAGTAGGGGGGGGGCAGAGCATATTCTCCATACAGGCTCAGTAACAGCTTGATGTCAGTCACTGGCCAGCAGTTTCGCTGCTGATGTTTACACTGTTCTATGGCTTTGTCCATTAAGCTAATAAAATGCAGTAGATCAGGGTTCTCCAACTCCGGTCCTGGAGAGCTACTATCCAGTAGGTTTTCTGTCCCACTTGGCTTCTGATGAGCCACACCTGCTCCTGGTATTTACCTGAGAACAGGTGTGGCTCTTCAGAAGCCAGGTAGGTTAGAAAACCTACTGGATAGTAGCTCTCCAGGGTCGGAGTTGGAGACCCCTGCAGTAGAATGTGGCACCCACTGGATGTGTTAAAATGAAACAAAAGCTTAATTAAAGGTTGATGAAATGGCTACAGACAGTTATATGTGACCAGGGCCAAGAATATAAGCAGATTTAGAACAGGGAAAACAGGTATTATAGAAGCTAAATAAACGTGTACTCAGTGCGATATCCATTATTACTGTGAGAAGTGGAATCTGTTTGTGACACTATAGCAGAATGTAATGTCACTGTTTCTTCCCTATGAGTCGATATATTTTATATCCTATCCAAGCACACACAATGTAATTTTCCTGATTCATTAATTGTTGATTTTGGAAATGAGTCCCACCTCCCAAGTTTATGCTTCAGAGTACTCATTCTGAACTCCGTTTTGAAGGAAGGTCCAATTCTTCTAGCCACAGGGAAATGGAACCTGGTCACCGTTTTTAGAAAACTGCATGGCTTGCAAAATCAGCCTGCTTAGTCAAGACTAGCTCAGGCATATGTAACACCGACACCTAGTGGCAGAAACTGGGATTAGCTCTACTTGTTTTTTCACGGAAGCTTCGCTTACAATGACAGTCAGCGGTTAATGTTTAAGTGAAGTTTATTTAGCGGCCTGGAATATAACGTTAGCACGCGCAGGTGGAGTTGGGCAGCCAGTTGACCTTTACCCCCAGACCTTTTTTTCTCCTTACTTGAGAATTTTAGTTTCTCTTCTCTGCAGTCATCTGGCTTTCTTTTCTCTTGTCTTCCCTTTTTTCCTAATTTTGTATTATTCTGTATATATGATGTAGCAATGCATTACAACACACCCATGTAAAGCCTTAGGGGCACTTCTGTGAAAGGCGCTATACACAATATATTGAATTGAAACACAATTGAATTCCCCGAAGCAAACAACAGCAGTGTGGCTCCAGATAATAAAACATTAAATTTACAGGAGCCCCAAAAGGGAATAATGACTGAAAAGAGTTTTTATCTAAGTGGGGGGGGGTTGAGTACCCCTGTGCCTTCAGAGGCCTTGCATGTCCCTATGACTGGTTTCCAAAACATGCCTCAGAAATCACAACCAGCTGCACTGTGCCCATGCAGAGGAGCACCTGGGTACCAACTTAACTGAGACTGACATTTCTCCACCCTTGGTAAACAACTCAGGCGGATCGCTTATGAATGATGTTTATACACTAAGTGAAGACTTAAAGCCAGACTGGTGCCAGGTGGTTGCTGTCAATCGCTGGTTTCCTGCTGCTGACTGCAGATGGGCTGTTTTCCCCGCTGCTTCATACCCTTGTTTCTCCTCAGTAGCATCTGGTCCCGCAGCACCGCTGTGGTCCGTATCACAGACGTGGCTGAAGGCGTTAATCGCAGTGCCGCTTTTTAAATCAGGGGATCATAAAGCTGGGACCCTAATCCGACGCCGTCTTTATCCACTTCATCGCGAGCTTGTGGGTGGTGGCAGAGTAGACATGTCACACGCGGGTGCCGGGCATACATCAGCAACTTGGGGGCAAGGCCTTGAAGCTGGAGGAGAGGAGATCTCTGATTGGCTAAAGGACCCCAGAGCCCAGTCTGCGGCTGCCTCTTCATTGCCCGTCTCCTCTCTGCCCACAAAGAGAGCCCGTGTGGCACTGTGTGCCGGCATGCCGTTACCCTGACAGTCATGGACCATCAAGGTGGGTAGTTCAGGTCCAGAGAGTAAAACTCCAGATTAAGATTTTGCTTCAACCAACCTTTTGGTTGGTTTACACTCAACTGGTTGGTCTGGACTTTTAGACTCTGGATATGAACTCGTGAACCCATCCTTGACCGACAGCTATGCGTCAGTGACGGCAAGACAAAATTGCAGTGATGTCCATGGTGCAAATACATTTGGTCATGAGACTGAAACAGTGAGTTTGCCATCGAATGAAAATGTGAAGATGGGAGCTTTAAAACTGAGCGCGGGTTAGACCATCATGTGCAGCCAGTGACCGCTTTCACACTGCTCCCACTGCAGCGAAGTATGCAGTGCCTGATATGAACCCGGCCCCTCTACGCGCAGAATGGCCCAACCAATACACACACAAAAGCACAAAAGAGATGTTTTCCACCTGAAGCAAAAGAGATTTTATTACAATAGAGGATATAAAATAAATATACATGACTTTTTCCTCATTTAACAGTCATTTGTACAGTGAAATCAGGACAACATCGCTAAAAGCAGCAGTAAAGTATAAATGATCCTTTCCCTCTGCACTGTGTTATTGCTATGGACACAGTTTTGTTTTTCTGATCTGTTGCGTATCCCACACACGAGTTTACACGCACGCACACGTGGTGATGCGGAGACCACGGGAGCAGAGAGACACTTTCGCCTGCAGAGATTTTCTCCCCCTCAAAGACGCCAGCGGATGTCCAGGTAGTGTGGAATGTGGGAGTGGATTAAACGCCGGTTATGTCACGAGACTTCACACAAATCATTGCAGAAGAGAACAATTTCAAGGGGCATTAACCACAAGGTCAGAAAACAGCTTGGGATTTGTTTGGTCATTCATTTGATTGTTTGTTCAATACCCCACATCATACACACTGGTTTGAAGTTTAATTACAGTTTATTCCAATTGACAGTTGATGATCCAAATATGCCAACACACTGATGTTCTGCTGGCTTCCTTCAATTGAGAGCCATGTTCTTGCGGTCTGGACACCGGGGCAAATCAACAAGAATCTCTAAAAGCAACTTGGCTGCAGGAATCACCTGCATACAGTCATGCAGAATGCATGGAAAATGTCACCCCTGCCGTAGAGCGAGCCTGCGGAAGGGACTCTGCTGGCTTTGAGAGTGTGTCCAGCCGCGGGAGATCTCTGCAGGTCAAATATCTGTCCCTGTCCTCTAGTCGGTGTCCGTACCCACTTTCAAAGACTGGAGTAAGTGCCTAAAAAGTTCTGGACCAGAAAAGACGAGCACATGCAAGAAACATAAAAGGGAGATTGTGAAGAGGTGCAGACTTAGGAGTTCACTATGACATGGATCTATATCAGATCAAATCGTTATGTGTTTATACATACATAAGACTCCTTTTCTGATCCTATTGTCTTACAACTGCCATATGTTTAGTGTCTAAACAAGACATTATATAAAAAATTAAATAGTATTAATTTCCTACTAAATATTTCAGCAAGAACAGTGCAGTAAGAACAATTATCATAGCAATGCATTACAATGAATCATCTCAAATGTACTTTAATGAAAAACAATATTGACGCATAGAAACAAAGTTAATATTTCATCCACTATGCTGTTGGTTTTTCTTACAATTTCCTAACATTGACGGTGATATTTAGCTGCTTGCTGCCTATGGTAAATAATCAAATGACGAAGAGATGCAAATCAGTTATGAAAAACATACAAAAATAATGATAAAAAAAAAAAAACACACGCACACACGACACAAAAAGGCCAACGTAAAACACGTCCCGGATATTGTACGAGACGGGAACCATGAGGTCAAAACTCAGGATTAAAAGGCACTGTCCACACGGTGAAATGTACGGTTCGAGTCCAAAGCTTTAGTAAAAGTCACATCTGTCTGTGTTTTTGAAAAATGCATTATATAAAAAAATAAAATAAAATAGGCAGCAGCTGGTAGACGACACCGAATGGAGATCCAAGAAAATATTCAAGCGAACTCCATTAGTATCATTATAGAATAAAATGGCAATGACATACTAAGCATTACACTAATGAAATCTTATTAGGTATCTTTTTACAGTGTAAATTATCTTCTCCTATTATACGCTATGGCATCGACAGGCAAATTTACTGTAGTCCCATGATCAAATAAGTACTTGGGTTCTGTAAGACACAGATCCACTCCAGGTCAAAGTCTCTTAAGTGCTCAAGAAACACCTCGAAACATATCTATGTTTTCTATATATATATGGAAATAATAAATATGATGGTATACTGTCTATATACATGCTCTCTTTTACAATATATCATTTAGAATATAATTCTCATAATGCAGTAATGAATGAGAAAGAGGAGATTATGCGAAGCTGTACGCCAAATCCCATGATTCAACATTTAGTTGTAAGAATCACAATAAGAAATCGATATCCAAATCATTTAAAAACCAATAAAGTTTCAACCATAAGAAACCTGTGAGATCCGTGCCCCTTAATAAAACCGAGGCAATACGCAAGTAAAAGCTTTTTTTTCCCGTTTGTTTTGCATAGGAACTGTATGCCTGTTATTGCCCCACCGCAACCAGCGCGGGCTGCATACAGTGTAATACTTTAAAACCTCGCTTAAGTAGTTTACTTCAGAGCAATAGGATGTGGAGCCGTTACGCTCGTTAACCATAATTTAAGCATAGAAAAGAAGTCTGCCAAAGAACTTCTGAAAAGCTGCTGGTTTGATTTCCCAGAATACACCACGGTTTTGGAAGGCTGTATCACCTGGCCCGTTGCGTCTGACCATGGGGTAATAAAAAGGTACGACGGTAACTTAAAAAACAATTAAAAAACAAAACAACAATAATAATAATAACGACAGTAACAAATCTTCATACAAAGGACGTTTAGAAAACAGTCAGGACCGTGGTCACGCCAAATCGGTCGCCCAGTGTCCCGGCATCCACCCTGACGTCCCCAGTGCAGACGTGGAAAACTCTGAGCGCTATATTGCTAGTTTCCGATGAACCCCAAGAACATCAGTGTCGCGCTCCTGGAACAGGCCAAGGGAGACAGTAGAAATGACAATAAAATTATAAAAACAAAACAAAGCAAGCTTTTGTCATCAGCGGAAAATGCCAGAACAGCCACTGAGGATGTTCGTATGTTGTATCGTCATTATCGCTGAACGATGACTGATGGGTGAGATTCTCCCATGATGGCGTTCCTGTTAAAGGCGCTCTCTCAATTGTGGAAGGTGGATGGATCAGCCGGCTGCCATCATACCCATCAAAGCCAAGATAAACGGCCTTTCTTCACGACAGGCGAGCACCGGGGGGGCGTTACTGGCTCCAAGAAGAGCGTGCTGATTCCTATTACAGGCAAGCTGACTACACTGGCTGATCACAGAGCGAAGGCAGTTAAAAGAGCTTTAAAGATGGCATCATCAAAATTAAAATCACTACTGACACAGAGTCTGAGCACTGATAAGAAAAGCTAGAGAATGGTGCCACACTAATTATACATCATACTGAGCGTTACCACCAACGAGAGCATGTGAGAGGGATAGAGAGAGCAAGAGAGAGGGATAGACAGATAGAGATAGAGAGAGAGAGAGAGAGAGAGGAGATCTTTAGCGGTGACCTCCTTCCCCAGCCAGCATCGTTCTTTTCCAATCTCTCCGCTGTGCTCCAAGAAGGAGAATAACATCAGTGCTCATTGAGGGAGAGGAAGTGCAGAGGAGAAGCTGGGCTCTTCACGCCTTGTTGTTCCTGGGTCCAATGGAGATCAAGCTGCCAGTGCAATCCCTCAGAGTTCATTTAGAACAATAACAACAACAGCCGCAACAACAACAAAAAAATCACATGAATAAACGGTGAAGCCCCGAGGTGTTGGGCCGATAACCTTTAGCTGCTCTGACAAGCGACATGCTTTTGGCCTGACCTTTGACCCCTGCTGGCACGGTCGTCTGCGCAGATGCCCATCTCTAGCAACTGGGCACGACCGCATTCGCATGGTTGATGCCATGGGACGTTTACATTCATACTGGATAATTAGATGCCATTTTTCTTGCTTCTCGCACACTCACCCCAACACACAAACTAAAGAACCATTTTTGTCAAATGTTAAGTACAACTGATGGTCTCTGGCTGGGGGGGGCTCTTGGTGAGGAATGGCGCTTGAGAGGTACAGAAAGACAGAACTCAATGTGAATCCACTTCACTAACAAAGTATGGTGATAAAGCAGAGCTTACATCCCCCGCAATGGAGCCACCTGTAGAGTCAATGTTCCATCTGTACAAAAGGGACTTCAGGACGACAGATACATAGCTGGGATAATTCCGAGAAGCTTGTTTTTTTTCCTTCTTTCTTCCTCAAACCCAGAAAGCACCGGGATGATTTTTTTCCTTTATTTTCTCATTGATATTAAAAAAAAAAAAAACGTAAAGGGAATCGTGCAGCGTGAGATACCATTGTGTGTAAAGGGCTTGTTTCCTGCGCTTCATCCCATCTGTTTGATACCAAAAAATATTTACAGAGATAACAAATTAAACTTAAAAACTCAGCAGAGCGAACGAAACAAGTCTGTTGTCGAACGAATAGAAAAGGTGCGGTATATAAACGGACAGAGGTGCCGCCTCCCCCCCATACAACCGCCTGGCTTCTAGGACGACACCACGCGCGTTTCTGCTCGCAGGGTCCGTCAGAGGCTCTGCCTGGCTTCTCTCTTCTCTTGTCCTTGCATTTCCCTCTTCATCTAAGGGTGAAAGAGGGCTTGTTGTTGTTTTTTTTTTTTTGGTTCCTGTGTTGAATTTGCCTTCATATTGCAGAAGCCCTGAGTCAGGGCGGGGGCTAGACGAATATGGGCGGGGTTAGGGTTAGGGTTAGGTACAGGGCAGAAGGGTGGCTTTGGGGTGGGAGCCTGAGGGGAAACGGGAACAGGGGCAAATGGCGTGGCCTACAAGGGAGTGTGAGGGGATCAGATCCCTGGTGGGGTCATACTGGGGGATGTCTATTGGTGTGAGGGGTATGGCTTGGAGGAGAATGATCGGGGGAAGAGTGTTTGGGAGTGAAGGTTCTCCAGTATGAGTGAGGGCAAGGCTATGGGGTTAAGGAAAAGCCAAACGTCAGTAGCGGTGTGACTGGTGGGAATACTGGGAACTCTGCTGGGAAGTGGAGGAATATGCCATGGTGCTTTGGGACTGAGAAGAGCCTTGGACGTTGCCTTGGTAACCAAGACGGGAACTGGAGTGCTACAAAACAGGTAGAGAGAGATAGATTTCAGAAAAAATGACTCAAAGACCATCCAATAATTCGTACACATCACACGCATATCAGCTGGTTACATTTTTACCAAGAATTGATTATGAATTAAAAACTGGTCTGTACCAGTCGTAAAAACTGATGCCCGACCTGTACTGAGCCAGTTATGAACCAGCTCTGAACAGGCTGGAACCGGCTAACAGACCAGATAGTACCGGTCATAAACCACGTCGGGGTCTTAGCATCGCGGGGCCCCTGCAGCAGCCATTTTAGCACGTGCATTTTAGCACCATCCGGATCGGGATGGTCCAATCTGTGCCTGGACAGAAGCTGCGTGCAGGATGGCAGGATGCCAGTCACTGTCGGGATTCCAAGGCTCAGACAGAACGGCGCCGCGGACATTCAGTGACCGTGCCACAAGGGGGCACTGCGGTAACAGGCACCAAAGGAATGCCTTCTCAGCACTGCCCCCCCCCCCCCCCCCCCGTGAGAATGTCAGTCATTGGCTCTCTTTAATCATGACTCTCCGGAGTGGGCCAAACCCATGTGAAGGTATATTTATGCTCTCAGAGAGACGGCCTGCATGGGCTGGTGGACTGGTAGGCCATCAATGAAAGGAAACCCTGGCCTTCTTGAGCGGTCGTGCAGCTGGCTGCAGTGTCTGCCGAGGCACGGGGATATTTATACAACTGCTGAGATGTGACTTTGGGGCGGCCTGCAGCTGTCACCCCCACGCCGCCTGGCCCGTTTTAAAAATAGCCACGACCCCCGCCGCATCACGACACGACACTCTGGCAGCCCTGCGAAGATCGAGTCCGGACACCACTGCCTGTTCTGCTGCTCGCTGCTCTCATACAGGCTCCCAGGTTACAGGCACCGCTGTGTAATCGCTGTGATTTATTGCTTGACCAGTGCTCCTTGACATAGGCATGAAACTATCCTCTTTATTTAGACTACGAGGTGAGTTTGGGCGTGTACTCTGTGACTGGGCGGTCTTTCCAGGCTGTTATGCTGAGATGGGACCACGGAAGAATTCCGCTAAAAACAGCAGGTCTGGTTCCCAAAGGGTCGGGGGTGGGGTGGGGTATGGTCACCTTAGAGAAACTGAGCTCGACTCAAAATGCTTCAGTTAAAACCTCCTTATGCAACAACCTTTCATCAGTTACTTTAAGGAACTAACCCTCGAAACAAAAGAGTACAATGCTCAGGGCTGACCATTTATAGCAAGCTCAAAATTCCAGAAAAAGTGTTAAATCATATTCCTGTCACGAGGAAATATGTCATTCATTCCGGACACACTACTCATAACACTCTAAGTCCAACTTCTATTGACACTTAAATGAAAGGGCAGATGAAACATTCCACGAGGTAAATCTGCAGTTCAGTTACAGGAATCTCTATAGGGGATGAAGCCGTCATGTTTATTGATGTTTCTGGTGCTGCGTGAACAGCCGGGGAACAAGACTTTCTGATGCATGCTATTTATTACGTGACATGATTTCCGATAAACATGCCTGCTGACTGCGGTGTGTCTCACATTCAGACCCTGGGGAAGGTGTTTAGGACCCAGGGCAGCCCAGCGCAACATCGCTATGGAAACACCGAGTGAGGTGACGCCCCTTCCCACCTGGTACTCGGACTGCATGACCCCAGTGCCCGAGGGGGCGCCCGAGGGCCCCATGCGTGGCTTCTTGTTGGGCGGGGCCTGGTCCTGGCCGTGCTGCAGCCCTGTCGCCACAGTGGCCCCGGTCCCTGTCGCCGTACCATTGGTCTGAGCAGAGCTCTGCTGCGAGGGAGCCTGCTGCGCGGCGGCCTGCTGCGTCTGCGTCTGCGTCTGCGCCTGCGTCTGCTGGTGTTGCTGCTGAGTCTGGTTCTGTGTGGGGGGGCAGACGGGTGTGGGGCAGAGGAATGAGCTACTGAACCACATCCGCTCATCAGTCTCCACATTGAGGGACCCTCCCCCAGGACTCCTCTGTTCCAGAAGCTTCTCTCCAAGTCTGACACCGTCCCCTGTTCCCTGGACGCTCCTCACGCTGCACTTTCTGCTCATTTGAACAGCAGCAGTCTTATTAGCTTCTCGCTATGTTTGACAGATGCTGTGTAGCTCATGCTCCTTCTCGATACCACTTACACTCAGTGGTCAAGTTGTAAAAATATTTCAAGGGGGGTGCTGGGAGTGGGGGGGGATCTCCAACAATAAAAATAGCACATGAGATTTATCGTCTGGACAATCGCGCAATCCAGATTAAACTGAGCTGCAGTTCAGAGTCTTCCGGCTGGGTATTTAAGGGGATGGTGAGGGGGGATGATATATGGTTTTAGTAATTTTTTTCCACGGGGGGGCGGGGTCCATCCACGTGCATCCCATGACAAACTGAGCCCTGCTTGCACTTGTACCTGGCCATTCACTGGCAGCTCTGCCTGGTCGACCCCCCTGCCTGCCAAATAAAATAAATGTAAATGCAGAGTGTGGCTGGGACAGTTATGATGAAATGTTAAAAAAATGTTTAAACAGATGGTGTTTAAAGTCACGAAACGTGACGTAACTGGATGTATCCTTGTTGGGTTTTGAAGTGCTGCACAAAAGCACTTAACCGAATCACTCCAGGAAGGCAAGCAGCTGATACAGAACCCAATCAAGCAAACCTGCTCGCATATTGCAAAATTTCCAGGTAATTGGTATATACTGGCATCCCATTCAGGGAACATTCCTGTTCAGTTCCACTTGGCCCTCCTACCGTGATTCTGTAAGCTGGATGGATGGAATGAATACCGACAAACAGTGGCTTCATTTAGAAGAATATCCTGATGAAAGCCAATATGGGTGCGACCAGATGTAAACAAGTACTGAGGTAAACAGCACAACTCGATGCTATTTTGGTGTTTTTTGATGTCAAATTGGCCTGGAAATGATTTGAATCTGAGTGGGACAATCTTTGGTAATGGGAAGCTAATGTATTCAGCATGAAGAGAGGACAATGTCCACTAGTGTGTTGGGTCATCCATTTACAGGTACGGTGTGTTAGCTTAGCTAGACGTTATGATGGAGCCAATCAAGCTTCACGGTAGGCAGTGGAAAAAGTGAGGTAGGACACGTCTCTGTTTGGGGCATCGGCTAGCAAACGCTGCGTCAGACTCCTGAAAAAGTAGCCAAAGAGTCTTTACGCAACGTTACTGCCAGAAGCCAGCTGCAGCAGCAGGATCTCACACACAGAGGCGGGTTTACCATAAGGCAGGGGTAACTAGGGGCCCCATGAAGACAGATTTTCCAGAAGTTACATTTATGGATACAAGATAAATGATCGTTTAAGTGATACCGACAACATATCTGTTATTTGCATTTTTAGCGACGCCTCTTGGGATAGACAAAGTTGCCCCCTGTTCCAGCTGTAATGGACTATTCCTACTCTAAGACCTAACCCTCTCCAGCTTTCATGTCGCACTGGATACTGACGGTATGCCACTGGTCGTTTCACTTCCCGGCATACTGGCACAGAGTAGCCAAACAGCAGAGAAAAACAGAGCAGAGATACAAGACTAATGACTAACGTCTCCTGTGAAGAGAACACAAACGAATGTATGCAAAAATTCAGGACTTAAGACAGACTATACTAAGCTACACCTAGGGTGATGGCAAAAGAGGGAACTTGGCCAATCGATCTGCTGACACCTGATAGACAAATTTTACCGTTTTTAATTCCTTCACGTTTTGACTCAGATGGCTGCCTTGCGGGGGCCCTACCCATGTCATTCTAGGCCCCCAGAGGGCACGATCCCTACAGATAGAGGTATTCCTCATGATACAAGTTTTTACATACATGATTAAAATCATATAATACCCTTTGCTGAGCTACGGCCAAACATTAGGCAGATTTCTCGTACTTATGAGTAACCAAAGCTTGTGGGAAGTTCTCAAAGTTCACCCTGGCCGGCACACCCCCTCCCCTGTGCCTTTGGCTCCGCCCCCCATTCTACTCCCCCATTACTATATCTGCGCCTTCCTGTCATGTCGTGCTCGCTGATTCTCATGTGCCATCCTGTCATCCCATCTCAGTTCATCAAATGCTTAAAAATTGTTCCCACCGAAATTAAAGGTAATTACGTTCTTGACTTATGAGATTAAACCTTACAAGCCAAATTCCTAGGAAAGCCTTAGGCTTTTAGTAGCGGGATCCCAACACTATTCTTTCCATGACATCCTTCACTTACACTATGTTGACAGAGGTTACTGTATATATTTGTATTTAAATAGACACTTTTATCCAAAGTGACATTGAGGAAGCAGGGCCTTGCTCAAGAGCCTAACTGTGACTGACATCACTGTGCTGACCATGGTACACCCCCCCCCGCCCATCCCCCGCCCTCCAGTAGAACCTAAATGCATACTGGTCATATTTGTGCAGCCTTGTCTTACTGACAAGCTGCTTGCACTCCCACACAAAAGGGCGCATTAGGTCTACTGCGTGTGACACTGGAGCGCTGCTATGGGAACGTTGTCCCCAAAGCCACCTCCGCCCAGGTCACATTTCCCATGGCCCGCGGGAGCGAGGGACCCGGTAACAGCCGGCCCGAGTGGTGGAAAGTCACGCTCGCCGGAGCCCTCATGCAGACTGGTCGTCGCGCTCACTCGGAAGACATTTTTACCTTCTCAGTTTTCTCTTCCGGTTCGTCTTCATTCAGGAATTCCCGTTTGGGGTAGGGGATCTGACAGCCAGCGAAGACGCTGCAATGACAGGGTGAGAGTAACGCTTCACTCTGCTGGGGTCTTTATGCAAACCACACGCCACCAGCTACAGTTAATACTGCTACAGTTAATCAATATCCTCCGCAAAATAACACGACATGTAACCAGCACCAGACAAAAATTCTTCAAATATTTAACACAACATTTTAAGTCTTTTTTTAGGAGTTCCTGTGAATCAGGGCTAGGTGCTTTCAACATCACGTGGATTCAGTTACACATTCGGTGTGGGCTGAAGGTCTGGTTGCACTAAGGCTCACTCAGATGTGGGGAGAGGATCCTCCAGGAAATAGGGATCCTGTAGAGCCTGCTCTGAGGTGATCCTTTTGGTGGGATCCATCGTGAGGAGCTTCTGCAGCTAGAAGGACCCAAACACACGCACAGTCAGAACCCCACTAAGGGAAGGCTGGCGTCATCTCCGTAACTGTGCGTATCTTACCGTTACCATCTTACATTAAACACAGCGCTCTTAGTCTAGCATAATCCCCCATCTCTACGATTTTAAGGGAAATAGAAGATATAGTAACGAGAGTCTTATGATTCGGCAAACGTTCATTTGCACACGCACACATGCACACACACACATAGAAAAACATACCAACAAAAAAACTTTGCTGTCGGGTTTCACTTTGTGCTTCTCCATGTACTTGATGAGGCTACTATTTGCATACCTGAGATTAACAAAAACACAAAAAGAGAATGACATGGCAAGCTTCATCACAGGCAGCAGCAGGGTGTTCAGTAATCCGCACGTATGAGCAGGGAATACACAACTAAACACCACACACAATTAGATTCCTTACTGGAACACCTTGTTCACTTGTCACGTTGTAATTTTCGCGACAACGACAGCTACACATCTGGGCCTGTGCCCATGGGCACCTCGCGTCCGACTGTTACGGCGCCGGGGGAGCTGGAGAGCTCCGAACCGACTCAGCAGGCCGGTTCTGCACCGCGGGTCCACTCACGTCGTTCTCCTGAAGTCCTTCTGCAGAGTGGGATACTCCGGCATCTTTCGGATGTCCTCCCAGTCCTTGTCTATGCCAAAAAAACAAGAGAACGGCTAAACACAGAGTAAGCAGACAACTAGACGACTGAACGGTTCCCCCGTGTTCCTGTAACAGACATCTAGCATTCGCTTTTCTTCCTAACAGTACTGAGGGGGGGGGGGGCTTATTTTCTGTAAGAATGTGTTCGGAGAGACCTGAAACGCAAGACTTAGCTGACAGCAAGTGGAGAAAAGCTATCAAGCAGAATGTGCTTCAGGTTAAGTGTGTAGCTTAGCTGTTCATTGCACCCATTCCTTCCAGGGCCACTTTAGGCCCAACGCCACTCATTTTTTCCGGAATGTTCCATTTCCTGCTCTTTGTACAGTAGGTCTTATTAGGTTCTTGCTGTTAGGAAGACGTACATGTAACCAGCATCAAATTAAATCGCATTACTCTGAATCTGGAATGTGCAAATTAGGATTCTGCCTCCGCTGGGCTGTGGAGGATGGGTTCCCCCTTTGAGTCTGGTTACTCCCAAGGTTTCTTCCTTCTAGGGAGTTTTTCTTTGCCACTGTTGCCCCAGGTTTATAAAGAGTAGTGCTTTGGGACAACGTTGTGAAAATGCGCTATACAAATAAAATCGAACTGACACTCATACCTGGGCGTTTATTGCGAGCTCAGCCTCTGCTAATCAACTCCCCGACGGCCTGTAAGTCAGTAGCGTTCCGTGTGCTTCACTTGTGCATCACTGGACAAAAGTGACTGCTGAAGAGCAGGTGGAAGCAGAGCAGGCCAGCCACTTTCCGATCCGGATGACGGCATTGCCAGGGTGGGGTGTGGGTGTACTATGTGCCGGTCAGTGTGGCGATCACACGGGCGATCACGTGGAGGCCACGGCGCCATGGCGGGACAGACTTCCGGGTCTCGCACCTGCCGGGAAGCCCATAACGCTGAAAATCCGGTCCAGCTGGTCATGGTGGAAGGGGTTGCTGGTCTTGATGTCCTCCTGGCGGCAGTGGAAGATGGGCTCCGACGTCAGCAACTCGGCGAAGATGCAGCCGATCGCCCAGATGTCTGCCGGGAGAGAGGCGGCGGTTGGTGGGGGTTGCCAGGGCGATGCCCCGTGTGCCAAAAAGGCGATGGTGTGCTCAGGTTTCAGGGCAGGCCACGCCTCACGGAGGCATTGTGTCGGCGAGCGGCAAGCCCAGCCGACGCCTGACGTCCACAGAAGCTCAGGACATAGCTGACATACTTAACGCTATCAACTTAATTATACGTTATTCTTAATTTCAACACATGCACAACGACAAATGCTAACAGGCGTTTTTCTGCATGACCTTGGGACCCTCAGCAGCCCTGCAGAAGCTGGAAAAGCCCAAAGCTTAGAAATGCACACAATAAGGCACTGAAAAGCACTGCAGATTAGCTCATGGCCAAGTGCGTAACACAGCTAGGTACTTCCAGTGTACCCAGTTTATACACTGGCCTGGGCATGTGCATCCAGTCCGACAGAGAGCTGCTGACAAGGCAGGATGAACAGGTCCGACCTGTTTTAATGCCATATTCAGATATACTTTCTTTTGCTTGTCTATAAATATATGACAATGTGGCCAATGTGCATGAACTAATAATTCATAAGTCATTTCATATGACCATTATTCACTTAAAATAATAATTTGTTTCAATTCAGCAATTTGTATTTGTGCAACTAGTGGAATGTATAAGGCACAGTTATACAATTAAATACAATTATACACCATGAAGTGAGACTAGTATCAAAAACAATGCATATTTAATAATCCTGACTGTAAAATGCCTTAAAAACTCTCCTTGCATTTTTTCTTTTTATATAAATTCAGACATTACATGAAATCTCATTAAATGTAGCTCAAATTAAGAAAAAAACGAAATCAAAATTTTCAGCTGTGGATTAATCATTTGACTCTCAAGCTGGCAGATCTGGTCACGATAGAAGCACTTCCACAGTCCCTTGAGGGGGAGGTCGAGGATCAGAGAGCGGCCTGCTGGACACTGAGCAGAAACCCGACAGCTGTGCCGAGTCACTGAGCAAGCCCGGTGTTCAGAGGGGATTCCCCTAATCAGCTTTAAGACGTCAGCTAACTGCACTAAAAATTCCTTAATGCTGTGTTAGTTAGGGCATATAAATCCAAGCGCAAGCTGTTAATTCAGTGACATAATCCAGCAGGATCTCCAAACCAGAAGCAGACGCTGAACATCACTTCCTGCTCTCCTCCCGGAGCTTAAACAAACACCCTCTACTCCTATCTGCACGCGGTGCCATGAGCATAGATCAAACAACATAGCTGTACGCGGGGATGAGGTCATTGGTTGGTAGAATCAATCTGATGACATGATGACATCAAAATTAGGGTGACCAGGTATTCCATGTCGGGGGACATTTTGAGCTATTTCAGGTGTTACTAGCTACTGCAGAACTGAAAGGCTCCTGTCCTTGGCTAAATAGTTCAGTTCTTATGCTTTGACTGGTTTGTTTCCTCGATTGAAAGACTCACCCAGTTGTTTCACATTAACATTAGTGACACGTGCGTGATTAGAGGAGACTGACCAATCAGCACACAGCAAGAACTCGGTGCTTAAGGGAAGTCCAGGTCCTGCTCATTGAAATGGTAGTTCACAAATCCTGTTCGAGCTCAAAGTGCCTCCCTGACATGGATTATCTGATCACCCTAATCAAAATACCAACATACACACATACCTAGGAACTAACCTGCAGGTTAATTAAAGCACTTAAGAGTCGCCAGCAAAGAAACTTGCACAGATGCGACATTATAACTATTATAACATTATAAACATTATAACCATACTCATGCTACATGCTATTAGACTGTGATGCCATTACATGCATATTTTATGCTGTTAAGAAGCTAGTAGACAGAAGCAGGCCCTGCAGTCAAACAGAACCAGTGAGACCAACAGGAACCACAGGGAACCAGTGAGACCAACAGGGATCCACAGGGAACCAGTGAGACCAACAGGGATCCACAGGGAACCAGTGAGACCAACAGGGACCCACAGGGAACCAGTGAGACCAACAGGAACCCACAGGGAACCAGTGAGATCAATAGGGACCCACAGGGAACCAGTGAGACCAACAGGAACCACAGGGAACCAGTGAGACCAACAGGGACCCACAGAGAACCAGTGAGACCAACAGGGACCCACAGGGAACCAGAGAGACCAACAGGGACCCACAGGGAACCAGTGAGACCTACAGGGACCCACAGGGAACCAGTGAGACCAACAAGGACCCACAGGGAACCAGTGAGACCAACAGGGACCCACAGGGAACCAGTGAGACCAACAGGGACCCACAGGGAACCAGAGAGACCAACAGGGACCCACAGGGAACCAGTGAGACCTACAGGGACCCACAGGGAACCAGTGAGACCTACAGGGACCCACAGGGAACCAGTGAGACCTACAGGGACCCACAGGGAACCAGTGAGACCAACAGGAACCACAGGGAACCAGTGAGACCTACAGGGTCCCATTTTGTTAGTTATTTGTTAGTTATTAGTGGGATGGATTACGATCAAAACGGGACGCAGCCTTTTATTTATTACTTACATAATTTGTGACATGTTCATGAGTCTGATTTTCTGGGCAGATTTAGTAAATCTTTCCTTTTCCACAGAATAAAAAAACGATGTAACGTTATCCCGCTAATAAAAGCTGGCGAGTTTCACCGCCAGCACTGTCAATATTACACAAAAGTATATTGGTTAGCAATCAAATTTTCCAATGCAGAACTATGGAGATGCAAGCAAAACATTTATTAATTGATGCATTAAATGTAACTGGGGTATAAAAATGATTCCATCTGCTCAATTTTTTGCTCGACTAATTATATTACTTTTCTCCAGACTTCCGCGTAACTTCCAAGTTAGTGCTGGAGTTTGTGGTCACCCAATCAGCAAGTGTAAGGGTCTCCTCAGTAGATTGTGTTTGAAGAAACAGTAACGAGTCTGGAGTAGGGACTAAAAAAGGGTTCTGGAACTGCCTCCGAGGAACGACAGTCGGGCGAGTTCCTGCAGTGTGAACACGACAAAAGTCCCTGGTTCTGGAAAAAGGTTCTGGTTCCTGAAACAAGTTATGACAGTTTGAAAGCACCTAATAACAAGCAAACATAAGACTTTGAGGACATTCTTGCGCCCGAGCCCATAAAACCACAAGCGGTGCCTGCATTACTGGCAAGGCCACGGCAACCGCTAGCGGCCTGCGGTGCAGCCAGGAGCCCAAAGGAAACCAGTGTCTGAAACACACTTTCAGTCTCTTTCAGGGTTTCCTTCTTCTATTTAAAACCCTTAAAATTAAAAATCCAGCTCGCTTTTTTTACAGGCCGAGGCTGCCAACCCGCTAATCATAATTAGTATAAATTAAATAAAATAAAATACAAACATTCAGCTTGGACCAGAATAAAAATGATAATTATGCATTTGTAGTAATATATTCATATATCAATCCATCTTCAGGACCTGCGTGTCCTTTGTGTGGCACCGTTAACATGCTGGATTAGTCCGTTTTTTGGTCATTGACATTTTCATTCCCTTCTTGCTTTACACTGGACTCCTGGACACCCATCTTTGCTTAATTAGTGATTCTGTGTCATGTAAACAGAAGCGCTTGAAGGGGGACCTGAAGAGGGACCTGACAGTATTCTCCCTTTTCGGGGGTTACATGGGCAAAAGGGTGAGGTTAAAACGACACGCCTGAATCAAATATCGGGGCCCAACCAAAAATTTAAGAAATGCGCAAGAAAAATTACCAAGGAAGGGAGCTGATCAAGTTCAACTGTGAGATTTGGAAGTTCAAATGGGTGTATATTAATTGTTATGGAAAAACCAAAAAAATTTACTCTGTACATCAATAAATAAGGGCGGATAAAACAATAAAAACACCACATTAAAAAGGACTTTTACTCTGAAGTAATTCAATATAATTTAATAAAATTTAAATGTACTTACAAATGCACCTAACCGAGAACCACACAAGCCACAGAGTCATATTGCAAGTGCTTCTGTCACAGCAAAATTATTTCATGTGTTGAGGAGAACAGTCATAAACATCATGACGGCATGTTCCAATCATGCAGAAACGACGTGGGCAAAGAGGAACAGCAGCCACAAGTCAAAGCTCACAGACGGGGATCGACAGACACTCAACAGGCCCGTTGCCAAGCAGCACAAACACACAGCCTCCAAAAACACCACCGATCTGGATCAGAACCTAGACGCAACAAAAACGTAACGCGGTGAGATTGACAAAGCTGGGTTTCTGTCCGGGCTGCTGTTGGGAGACCGATTGTGTGCAGGGCGAAAACACAAGGATGTATAAGCTGCCGTAATGAGCATGACCCCAGGACCCCGGTGGAATGGAAGGAATACGGTCCGCTGACGGTCTGCTGGGTCAGCCTTCACCCTTTCTCCTACATCTGGGTGGGTTCACACTTAGAGGAAGCCAGAGGAAGCCTTCAGACCACAGTGTCTGTGGGTTGGGCAGCCATCTGGCTGTTCAGTGTGGCTGTTTGTAGGCCAAGGAGCATGAGGCCATTTTACAGGCCCAGGTGCTCCTTACGGTGCAAACACTGTTGCCTGGTGACGGTCCCATATTCCCAGGTGATAATGTCCCCATACTCACTGCTAAAGAGATTTAGTAGCGATTTGGAGTTAAACAACTTTCGCGGCCTCACCAACCACCAGATCTACACAACCCTGAATCTTCACAGGAAGTTCTGACACAAATATAGAGGTCCATCACATTCATCCCTCAACAAACTGGAGCCGTTTCTCCCTGAAGAATAGACCAATGTCCCACTACACACAGCTCAGGACGTGTATGACAGCACTCCCATAAGGGCTGAAGCTGCTCTGAAGTATAATCTGAAATATATTAGATCTTTCTTATCAACGTATTGTTAGGCGTTTTACATTCTTATGTCCAACTCCCTGAATGTCAAACTGATGCACGCAAACAGCTCTGTCTCAAAGCTGATACCAGAATAATCACCCAAACACTCCCTTCCAATTCCCATACCAAGATTAATGAGATCCTAGTCTGACATTTAAGTGTCCCGGACTAAAACAAAAGGCCCCCAATGCGATACACAGTGGGCCGTGGTTGGCAGAGCCATCTGCATTGCCTGCCCCCCCAAAACACGGCTGGAACTGCAAAATGTCACCCCCTGGCATTTAATTGGCCTCCGTTGCATAGCTGTTGAAAATAATCACAGTCAAACTCTGGACATTCATTATTAGTTCTTTTGTTTATTTATTGCCAGATTTATTAATTAAATTCAAATGTAATTTTTACCAACTTTTCTGTTTTGTATTTCATTCTCGTAGAATTTTTTTGCTTAGCTCAGAGCTACCACACCACTGTCTGGCGGTACCATGTGCAGTGATGTCATAGGGGTGTGGCCAAACTTTCCAGCCCCGCCCACCCACATATATACTTACCTATAGCTTTGGTATAGTGTCTTGCTCCTAGCAGCAGTTCGGGGGCGCGATACCAGAATGTCACCACCACGGGGTCCAGGTCTGCAAGCGGCTTGAGGGGCGAGTTAAAGAGCCTGGCGAATCCCATGTCCGCTGTGGCCAATGAGGGGAGAGAGGGACAGTGAGACACTGGGGTCTGGGAGCAGCGCACGAGCTTTACCATGGTAACAGCAACAGCAGAGTGTGACACGGGGTATGAGTTAGCATCATTAGCATTACTAGCATTATTAGACATTCACACCCAACATCATGCCATCAGAGAGGGCATTAAATGTCTGGACAGGCTGACGTGAAAGGTAACATAGCCATCAGAGCTAACAAACGTAAAGGAATTTTAAATATCTTGTTTTGTTTATTTTACAGATGTTGCTCAAATTTAGGTCACTTGCAAAGTACGAATGTCTTGACATTTGAAAAAGATTAACCTTTTCATAAAAAGCTACGCCCTGAACTGGCCAAACAATGACTGTTATCTTAGCCGGGGCGCTCTGTGCCGTTTCAGTTGCAATAAATTATGCATGTTGATAAACAAGGCCACCCAGAGCATGTTCAAAAAAAAAGGAAAAGAAATCCGTGAGTTCACAGTCCACTGGGGAGGGTGGGGACGCCTTTGAGCTGAACCCTGGCCAGTAAGTAAGGGGGGGGGCGCCTTCAAATGCCTGTTGCATGTCGCACGTTGTGCGACAATCACACCGCTTCTGTGACACGGTACATTCTGAACAGCAGTTACTGTGTCCCCGCTAGCCGGTCGGCACACTGGGAGACGCCGCGCCCGTTTTGGGCCGACGGCCGATTCTATTCATGACATCGGGCACTGGCAGCGGGCAGCGGGACAGCAGGGGCGACCCACAGACTTCGCACCTAGAAAAAAAGGGCTTCTTTTTATCCTACGGATGTGCGTGAGATATTTAATGTATTCTGAGAATCCTAAGCGGAGGGAAAGAATCCTTGACATTCGAGTGCTGTTAATTGCACGGAAGATCTTTCGGGGCTACCCATTTATGCATAATATATCACCTTTCATTTTTCATTTGCAGTCAGCTTGCAGGGAAAAAAAAAATCAGGGAAGGTGGCAGGTGGGGAAAAGGGTAGAGCTCAGGAAGGGGGGGGAGCTGAACAGATCTGGGTGTGGTTATTAATTTATGGTGTGGATTAATCTTATTGTATTGCACATTTAATGTTCAGTTCTATTAATGTGACAGTACAGTAATCCAATAAAGAGATTTATTATTAAAACAGGGAAGTACTCTGGCTTCTTCCTTCACTTCAAAAACACGCGGGTGGGTGATGCTGTGTCTGTCATAGTGCAGGATCGTGTGTGAGATCCTGGGTGTGACACCAGACTCACATGACTCTACTAGATAAGAGGTATGGAAAGAGGACACACAGACGTCTTAATCTTCATTTTTGCTCATATATACTGCAAGTATTTTTACAAATATATTTTATATTACCATGACCAGGGTAAGTGCTTATAAGACGGATGATGCACAGATGTTCTTCATGATTCAAACTTCAGAAATCAATGTGCGAAAGCTGCTGTCACCATGGTTACTCCTTGGACTCCCTGGTGTCCTTCTTTGAAGACCTTTCCCCCTATTTGACTCGACTCCATGAGAATTACTGTCCGTTTTGGACGAGCAGCTGCTTCAATTCAGTCCTTTCCATACCACTTCCTCTGGGTGCATCCATTCCAAAACAAACAATCACATCCTCTAAATTTTTTCTAATCTAGATAATCATCATGCTGTGCTGCCCATAGCCTGTGTGCTCTACAGGGCAGACAGGGGACCCGATTGTTGCGTTATGGCTCTGGATTCACAGTTCTGCAGGTAACGGCATGCTGGCCAGCTCCACCACTGGCAGACCAAACTGAGCTGTGGTAGTGCTGGGATAAGCTTATCTATTATGTGGTTTCTGTTTTTTTTTAAATACAACTTGTGGTGACAGTCTCAAGACCCACAGAGAACCTTTGTATTTTTAATTTTTTTTTAAAGGCCATGATTCGTTATTTATACGGGTTTCTTGTAAGTCATGTTTCCAAAAGTCAGATGCACACAAAAACTACCAGGAAGCATGAATACTGGAGACAGTAATGGCAGGACAGAAATAGCTAGTGATCCGTGTTTGATGTGTGGCCGCACTTGTCCTCCTTACCGATCTTGACTCGTCCCCGTTCAGGACCTTCTCCCATGACCAGGATGTTGGCCGGTTTCTGGAATGGAAAGATGGAAATGGTGTAACTTACATGCTTCGGGAACGCCCTGCGGAGCGCTGTGCCCGAGATGCCCGCCGAGGGCGTGATACTGTGCGGCGCTGTGCCGAGATGCCCGCCGAGGGCGTGATACTGTGCGGCGCTGTGCCCGAGATGCCCGCCGAGGGCGTGACGCTGTGCCCGAGATGCCCGCCGAGGGCGTGATGCTGTGCGGCGCTGTGCCCGAGATGCCTGCCGAGGGCGTGACGCTGTGCGGCGCTGTGCCGAGATGCCCGCCGAGGGCGTGACGCTGTGCCCGAGATGCCCGCCGAGGGCGTGATGCTGTGCGGCGCTGTGCCGAGATGCCCGCCGAGGGCGTGACGCTGTGCGGCGCTGTGCCCGAGATGCCCGCCGAGGGCGTGATACTGTGCAGTGCTGTGCCCGATTCTCTGCGACTTATTTCCTGCCCCCCAGCTTGCCGCTGTGCCCCATATAGGGAGGGCACTCAGGAGGCACGGTAAAACAGCCAGATGTCGCTCTGACCAGAACTAATCTTCCTCTCTGCCCCCCCAAAAAACACTTCATCCATAATTTACTCATTACTTGCATTATGATTATTAACCGTTCGGGTTGAGCTGTTCAGTTTTGTCAAACAAAGGTGTCTGAGCAAACAAGGTTCAGTAACGGGCTTTGTATTGCCTTTGATATTATGTTTTTTTGGACTAAAAATATTTTTTTTCTGTCAACAGTTATAGTTGTCATGGAAATGAGGGTCTGTGGCCTTTTTTCCTGATAACATGCAATGGAAGACAAAACAGCTGGGACTCGGCATTCAAAAGCTAAAAGAAACCCAAGGATGATTACATACACGCCTCCTTAAAAGGAGCTGGAGGCTTTCCCTTGGTGTGGATTCATAAGGCTCTGTGGAGCCCCCTGTTGCTGTGTTAGGGAGTCGGGCCTGAACCTCACATCGACTTGAGCACTCGAGCTCCTGTCTGCAAACCTAATATCTCTCTCTGGATGCATCAGACTCTACAGGCAGGGTGTTGCCATGGGAACGGCACCAATAATGAGCCCTATTATGCAAAGCCGAGACAATGAATCGCTATTATGAAACACGGTCGACCCGCTAGGTCCCCTTTGAGCCTAATTGATTGGGATTATCTTTGCATTACAAACAATTAGGATCATGGATGCATTTAAAAGGGCGGAGGGGGGGGACGATCCCTCCGGAGACGTCGAATTTTCCCACAAATCTATGAGAAACGCTGGTTAGTGACACAAAACAGGAAATGAGTGCAGCCAAATATTTTACTGGTAAAAATGATTAAAGATGACACATTGCAGAGAATCTGCTCGTCATAATTCTGGATATTATTCCTGCCCTCTGGACTTGTAAGCAGTTCAGAAGGAAAAAGGCGAGTTGCTTGAGAATGACAAAACTGCAGAATTACTTTACAGTTTAAATAATTTACAATATAAAGGCATATTTTACTATGTGGATGTGAGTGCTGTCATACTGTAATATCCATCCATCCATCCATACGCAGTCAATCCATCCATCCATCCATCCATCCATCCATACGCAGTCAGGTACGCATTCTTCTCTTTCCTCTGGGAAAGTCGACCTTTCCTTTTTATTTTGCACAAATTCACAAAAGGATTAATTGTTTCAGTCAAAGCGAGACATGAATGAGGGGAGACAGGAACTGCATGGTCACTTAAAGGCGACACACCACAGGCTCATGACTAATTCACCCTCGGCATCCTCTCTCTCGCTCTCTCCTCTCTCTCTCGCTGCTCCCTGGCCGCGCCTCATCATTAAGTCATGGCCTCCTCTGGCAGGAGCAGGACCATTAACCTTTCTGCTGACGATGCCGTAACCCCACACGCGGCCGACCGCCGGCTCGTGTCCCATCGCTCCGAGCGCAGTGCCTCGGTCAGGCCGTCGTCATCTCTGGTGACGGTCTTCTCTGCGACACTGGGGGTGACGGGTGTAATCTGGTTTTTTTTGTTCTCGTTACGCCTTCTGAGAGGCAGACAATTAACTGGACTAAACGCTGTTTTTTTTTTGTTATTCCATACAGCGATGGGGTTGAATTTGAATGGAAGGACTGCCCAATGCACCCGTACGAAAACCTCTAAGAAAACACCCGGAACCTTCTGTAGATCCTTCTGGACCAAAAACTTTCCACTTTGATTATTATGACCTTTTAACCTACGACACGACACACAAGCACAAACACACAAGCTCTCCCCAGCTGTTATTTAGCTTGAAGAACATAGGTGGGTGGCCTTTGCTATGGTGACCATAAATCACATCACCCAGTCAGATCTCACCATTTCTCACGCAAGGGACCCATGGCAGATCGGGGCCTCTCTGAAAGCCCATGAGGGGAGTATAGAAAGTGCCCAGTGGGATTTGGGACAATGGCTGTAATCAGCACTGGGGGGGGGGGGGGCTTCTGAGAGCAACAGTTAAAAAAACACAAGTAGTGGGGGCAAGGGATAACCCCCCCCCCCTCTATTCCTGATGACATACGGTTCTAGGACAGCGGCCTCTTAGGTAAATCACAGTGTGTGGAGGTTTCAGTCTATTCAAGCACTTAAGCTCTCAGCTAATTAGCATTCCAAATGGGCCAGTGTGGACTCCGCCCCACGGCCGCCAGTGGCTAAAGAGAGCTGGAACAAGTACAAACACTGTGGGCCCCCCCCAGGACCAGGCTCACACACTGGCTTCGCTGGGCATCTCAGTGGTGTAGTGCACTGCGCCACAAATGCAGGCCAATGGAAAACAGGAGAGCTGCTGCGAATGGGTCATTCTGCCCAGAGCTTCATGGTCTATCTATAGCTCCGGCGAGGAAAACAGAAGTCCTTCCTTAAATTGTTGATGCTCACAACATCGAGGCAAAATTCAATAAGTTATAAGCTGATAACGGTGTAATGGCATTATGTTTAGACATTACGTAACCACACGGCAACGCAAGTGGGCGGCACATGGACACGCAACCCTAAGGGTTTCCATTTCTCAGAAAACTATTTTTTATTTGAACTCTCAATGCGCGGTAAGAGTAGGGACACTCAGGAGAGCAGGCGAGGGTGGGGGGGGGGGGGGGGGCGGGGGACTATTATCATTTGTAGCAGGTTTTGTAAGGTCACCACTTATTCATTTCTCACCGAGACGGAGTCAATCAGGGGTCGTCACACTATAGCGTCAGTCACACGCTTCTGTGTCAGTGTCAAGCATGCAAGTGACAAGACAGACACACACACACACACACACACACAAGATGCATACAAACAGTTTCGTGAAGAAAACAAAGAAAGAACGATGACCCACAAAAAACACGCCAGCGTGTGGGGCTGCATACAATAGCAGGAACCCACCGGGGCGGGTTGAGTTGGGGGGGGGGGGGAATCAGATAGAGTACGGCAGCCTCGGGTCTTGGCGGAGAATCAGATACGCGACGAAAACGCTCAGACGACGGGCACCAGAACCGGAGCCACTGGGAGCAGGAAGAAGCAGCAGCCAGATAAGGGGGCTCTGGCCCCCGCTGTGAAAAACACAAAAGCTGCTGTTGGGAAAATGAAGAAACGCAGTGGGGGCTTTTGCAGGACGTCCCCAAAGGTCAATGGCGTCAGACGCAGCCCAGTCCAGCCTTGTGGCCAAACTGTTGCCCCAGACTGTTACCCCATCTTCTAACTGTCGCCTCTCTTTACAACACACCGAGTTACCAACACCAAGGCTGCCGTCACCAACAGCCATCACCTGCTGCAATATTCCTAGCAGCTCGGTTTCTTCTTTCACTTTCTGCAAACACAATTAGCACTAAACCAGATGCTCTTCTCCAGTTCAGCTCCTTAAAATTTTGAGCCGACTCAGATTCGTTTGACCGGTCTCACGCCGTATGGGCCGTTTCAGATGAAGTGCCCATTCCGACGACGCTGTTCCGACCCAGAATGGAAGCTTCCAGACTTCTTTTGAGGCAAGCAGGTCACGCTCCGGGCAGCTGGCCGAGAATGCTGAACACAGGCGGGGGGTGGGAGGGGGGAGCTTGATTACCGGACCTGATTTGCAACAGCAGTAGGCTTCTATAAAACTCAATCAACCAAAGTGCACCTTGATATGTCAAAATTCACTATCCAACTAAGCAAGCGGAGGGCTGTGTGCTTGATGTTGTGGAGGGAGGAAAAAAACCCATCGCTTTATGAATCTTTGATGAATTTGACCACAGTGTTTCAACAACAGCGTAGTAATTTCAATGGTTGGCTTCTGTCGCAAGCACAGAAGCTTATTATATAACATGTGGTTTTCATGAGCAATTCGGGGGCTTGAGGGAAAAAAAAAACTTTCACACCAACAGCAGAGTATGTCACACGGCCATCAAGCTTTGAGAGCTGAGGCTTCAAAATCCCTCCAAAGACAGAGAGACCTTGATGAGATACGGGGAGGCGGCCGCATGACCCCTGACAAGGAGAGGAAAAGCAGGTGAATGAATCACACAGAGGGGGAGAAAAGATAGCAGCTGAAAGATAGAGAGCCGTTCAAAGTCAACTAGGTGCGAATGGTGAGGACACACGTGCACGCACACACAAACACACCTCTGCGTGTCTGAGCCTTGGGGGGTTATGACCTCTTGCAGTAAACCCCACCACAAGCAGAAGGCCACGACCATCGCGATTTGGCTGATGACGTCACGGCCTGTCAGTCTGTAAACAGCAACAGGACGCCATTTGCCGGCACGCACCAAAAACTGGCAATGACGTGGCACATATTTGGCATGGCGGCCTCATCGTGGAAACATGTCACCTTCTTCAGACCTTGCTTTGCACGTCAACGACATGCTCTCTGTGCAGGGTACAGCTGCCACGGCTGGCCAACACACACCTCACGTCACGGAACTCTGCTGGCAGCTAATCCGAACGAGCTCATCTTGGCGCTCAGGACAAATCGGAACACAATCGCCTTTTTATTCTTGCTCCCATTTGCTCAGATCTGTTTCGCCACCCCTCTGCACCAGGCAGCTATGGCTAGTTGAAGGGCAGGCTGTGGCGAAGCGGATTTAAACTTGGCGGCGGTAGAACAAACATCGTTCAGGCGCGGTGGGAATTGGTACAGCCAACACCGAGCTGTGCATCAGCCAGGAGGGCCAAACGGGGGAGGGGCGATACCCGGGCACCAAATCACACACTCCAAAGAAGCCAAATACTCTGAGGTCCCTTATACTGCACTCCTTATGATGGGGTCGGAACCACAAACACGGCAGGAAGGCGGAGCCACACTCACCAGGTCCCGGTGTAGAACCCAGTTGGCGTGGAGATAGTGAATACCGTCCAGTATCTGATAGAGGAGTGACTTCACCATGCCCCGGGGCAGCTGCATCGGCTTCTTGTTGGCCTTCGAGGCACGGTGAAACTTAATGATGTGCTATAAAAAAATGGAGAGGTCGTCAGAAGCTTATTATGTCAGGTGGCAAGGCCAGTGCAATCTGCAGATACACTGGAATAGAAGCCAGTGAGAGTGCAGACGCCTTTGCATTACTCGACATTATCATCAGTACTTTCACAAACAAAGACACTCATCCTGCTCATTTATGGAGCCAGACAGTGATCTTGTTCTATTCTGGTCAGACGCAAGTTAGGTCACCCAACTGAAGGTTTCAACAGCTGGGTCCTGCCCTGGAACTTGAACTTGCAACCTTTGGTCATAGGTACAACTCCTAAACTACATCACTGCAGACAGGTACTGTAGGACAAAGTCTAGTTCATCATTCATGAGGGCCCAAAAATAGCAGGACCTGAAAACGGAGCATCCTTTGGATTACTTACTGCAGAAGCCGAAGCAGGGAGTCATGCACCTTACTCTGAGACTCACCCAGAGGTCGTGTTCGGCGTAGTCGAAGAGGAGCCACACCTTTCTGTCACTGTGGGACAGGAACACTTTCTGCAGGGCTATCACGTTGGGGTGCTTCAGCTCTCGCAGCAGCTGGAAATGTTGATACATCAACGGTGAACATCAGATTAAGGTCAAGTCAACAGTCAGACCAGTTGTTCTGCCACAAGGTCTTCTGACTCTCGAAGATGGAAAACAAAGTCAAAGGACAGATCGGGTCAAAGAGTACCTTCACTTCACAACACTGGTGTAAAGCAAAAAGACACACTTGATTGCGATCACAATGGAAATGTTCAAAACAAAAAGCTAGTAAGCAAACCTACATGAGACGATCCCGACGCATGTAAATATAAACTGGCCATGCATAAAATGCATTTTTTAAAAGATTCTTAGGTTTTTTTAAACATGCTTTTCACATAGAAAGCTATTGGCCAACTTGGCCTGAGCTGACCTTCCAGGTTGGGCTGCCGTTGGACAGGAGCCAGTGTTTATTAAGATCCCAAATGAGAGACGCTGGAAAACATTCCCACAGAGAACTGGGAGCCCATCTGTGCTTCGTTATCATCCCAGGACTCGATTAAGTCAAACTGGGAGGCTTTGAGGTTCAGTTGGTGCGTCCTTTGCTAACCACATAATGCCCCGTTGCCCTTATATTCTTCACTTAGATTCAAACGAAAACAGGCTGGTCGATGGTTGCTTTTTGCGTCCTTGTTTGTGCGAGTTGGGGGCTAGATCGCCTAAATCTGTGTGTAACATACAGTTCATTCCAACCCCTATGAAGCCATCCTTAATAAACTGTAATAAATCGCTACCTCAAAGGGGATGTGGGGGTGGGGACGGCGTGCAGCTGCTGCCATGACGGTGTGAGCGTTTCCATTCTAAGGTCAGAATTAGTGTCACATGTTACCTAATGCAGTTACTCATTGTTACCTGAGCCAGAGCAGACAAACTGGGCCTTGCTCAGACCGGACGGCGAATTCGATAAGCGGAGCACCGTTGCTTGGAACTGGGCTGTAATTTTAGAGCAAGCCAGATATATCATTGCATGAAGCTCCACCGGAACACAACAGACTGGAGGCAAAAGGGCTATGATAATGAAAAGACTGTAGGTGTGCATATGGGAGCAGGGCCACAGAGACAATGGGCCTAGCTGATTGGTCCCCATCAGACACTGATCCAAAAAATAGAGTTTGTCACTAAATATGAATTATGACCCCTCATATGCCTCCTCCCACCTTAAAAAAATCCAAGATTCGCTCCTGACAGACAGGGATAGTGAGATCAGCTGCCAACAGCTTTGGTTAGCACTCGATTGGGGTCTAACCCCTGATCTACGACGTGGGATGGTGTCAGTGAGCGACAGGCTCACAAGCTCACGGCACCGGAGCTCGCCATACCCCCCCGGGAAAAATGGCTGTACCAGAGAGCCCGGGCTGCTGACGTACGTCACCGCACAGGCACACATCTGGCGAACCGTAACGTGGGCGGGAAAGTCGCACGTCCCTAGCAGGAAAACAAGGCCATCTCCACAGGTGGGCGGCGTGAGAACATGCAGAGGACAGTGCTGGCAGCCTTTTCACCATATCGTTCAAAACAAAAACACTGGCTAAATCACAGGAAGCCTCGTTCCGACAGCGATACCTCCACCTCGGACTCTAAACAACTGGTCGTCGGGTTAACACAAAAGCAATTCTACAATCCAGGGCCATTGTCTGATAATCCTGACAGTTACGCTGATTGCGCACCGATTACGTATCCAGAAGTGATTTATTATGGAATTCTATATATGCTCTATAAAGTGAGCAGGCCATGTAATTAGAATGACAGATGAGTATGAAGGGCTCTTTTGTTACTCTGTGCAAGAACATATATATGTATGGTTTTAGTGCAATTACCAGACCATCCTTAGTAATTTAGCTGTCCACCCTGAGGGATAAAGCCTAATGAAGCAGGATACATGTTTTTAACTTGTAGTAGAAGGAAGAACTTAAAACAACACAAGCAGTTTGCCCTTCAGTTTCAGAAAAATAGGTCATAATTTTTCAGCAGCTGTGCCAAGTCCTGACTGGATGAAGGCCAGGCACCTACAGCCCACAGAAGAGACTCAGTGGCAAGTAGCGGCAACAATGAAAGAGGAAAACACCTCTCAGATGGTTCAGTGTGCCACTTATTCAAGTGAGTTTCTGGTTGCAGGTTCGAACCTTTATTACCCAGCACTAAGAACTCAAGTAGTAGCAGGACGAAGCAGGTCAGTTGGTCGCATATTCTGCAGCACCGCAGTGTATTTTGCACCGAACCTGAACAGGAAGGAAAAAGTTACATTTTCCACTTTGTTTTGCAAAAAACACAGATGGGAAAAAAACTTGCATGTGGGTTTTACGCAAAGGCCACTCCAGTTAACCACTCACCATAAACAACGATTCTCTAATTAGACGGAGCTCGAGAAAAACTAAATACTTATTGTGGATTTGATGGAAGTCATCACTGAGGAATTTGCAAAACAATAAATCTGAAGGGTGTCAGAAAGGCACAGCAGTAGGCAAGTTAGCGTCTGTAGGTGGGTTGGCTGTTCTCGGCACCACAAAGACACACACTCCGGAAGACAGGCGCAAAATTTCTTCAGTAAAACAGAGAAAGGAACACAGAAATGTGCAAGTGACAAGCAGATACACATAAGAGCTCTTTTACTGTTATTCATCCCCCTGAACATGTGCAGCGAGAACGCTTCAGGAGTTTGGATCCGACCTTGTTTCCATCAAACAATTCGGCCATTGTCTCGCCCGCTAATCCCCGATTGTTTTGCAGATGGAACAGTCACAATGGATTTTCGTTATCCAGAAAACAAAACAGGGCCGGAAATTTAACTGGACCGCGTGTTCGGAGAGTGAGTAATGAGTAGAGGGGGCCGCACCCAAACGTGGCTGCCATCAAACAGCACCCCAAGCACAAACAGCAGCAGTATTTAGGGCATGCTAGGCCAGGAACAAGGCTATTCCTCTGCTACCTCAACTTACTCTTGGTGCTTCTAAACCACATGTCCTACCCTTGAACTGTATCTCCACTTTCAGCATCTCTCAATTTGGCTACAACAGCTCTGAGGAGGCCAATAGCAACGACCTGACCACACAGGTATAGGTTACCTAAATATTAGGACTGAACCTGCACCCCCCCTTCACAAAATTCCTAAAATTCCACCCTCTGTCCCACTGACACATCCCAGCTGCTGCTAGATCACTGGGAGTCCGTTTAAAAGCTCCGTTTCATGTCCTTGGCTAATGACCACAGGTCTATGAGGCATTAATGCTGCCATGAAATTCTCACTCATAGTGGCAAAGTGAAGGGTTGGACCTCAACCTGCCGTCTCAGCAAACATAACTAAAATGAGTGGGTACAGCTTCCCCCAGGATCCCGATCTCTGCTGGGACAGCCGCCGCTGTCGGAGATGAATGAATATATTCAGGGTGTGGAGAAGAGAGCCAGAAGGAAGGTGTATGATGCATTACTGCCAAACAGCATGGAAATGATGGAGTGTTACAAGTCTTAACCATAATGCCATCCTTCATCTGCCAAAATCGTAGCTGCTTATTTTACGATTATCAAACAAAATCCTTATGAGCGATGTAATACACTTAATATGTATGAAAAGCTACCACTTGGCAGGCAGCGTAACGATTTTTCTGTTTTTTAAGGAAATGCTTTGGTGCCGGTTTCATGTTGGTCATAAAGATTTGCCAGCATTTTTTTTTTTACCCCAAAAAAGCAGAATGAGAGCAGTGGCCGAAATGGCTAACTGGATCTTCTCTTCGGAATCAGCACTCTGCCTGCAGTGACGACATCTCGTGGACGAAATTCCGTCCGTGTTTCTCCAGATTTGTCGTTGACGTAAAACGTTATTTACTCGCACCTGCCGATTACAGGAGAGCAGCAGGCACAGAATGCAGTCATCGTGCAGGAAATGCGAGGTGTTCGCCTGACCATGGATTACTCACACTCTCATTAACTGAACCTTCAAACCAACAACCAGTATTATTCCGTTCTGAAGTGCGCATTCAGTCATTGTGTATGGGTTCACCTCACTGCTAGTAATTTCTAGAGGATAAGAGGATTATTCTCTTCACAGTGTGCATCTACTTCCATTGGTTCCCCCTCTGTACCTACTTGTCCTATTCAGGGTCAAGGGGGGTCGGGAGCCTATCCTCGAAGCTACGTTCCTACGACAGGGAATAACCCAGGATGGGGCACCAACCCACCGCTGGGGAGCCCTTGTCAATTTCAAAGCATAATTGCTATCACCTGTTCTAAGGTGTGACATGCACTGTTTACACTCAGTGGCTTTTTCATTAGGTAACCTTACAGGTAGGACCACCTTTTGTTGACAAGTGATGTTGTCAGTCATGTCTTCCTACACACCACTGCTGTTCTAAGCAGTTATTTTTGGACCTGTGACCTTGCATTAATGAGCAGCTGCACCAAACACAGCAACCGCAAAGTGGAGTGCTAATTAGCTAGGGTGTTTGAAGCTAAATTTACTCACATCTATAGCAACATAACAACTGCATGCATGCGAATACGGCTGAGGATTTATCAGTCATCAGGCACTGTTCCTCAATTTCCATCCTAAAGCATCGAGCAGACACGGAACGGCTCGTGATCCATCAGCCTTGCCCTCACAGAGACGAATAAACCAATAGTCTGAAGTAGGACTGGGACCAAATGTCGATTTATCGATGATTAACGAAAATGCATGTGAAATCGATAAGTAAGAGTTACTGTTTTCGATAAGTAGCAGCCATATGCTACACCGGTCTTGGTTTAACTCGATGGATGTGCCCATATTGCCAGTATTGGACAAACATAGTGGCTGCATTAGCTCATTCTGGCTACAAAATGGCCCCCGCAAAAACAAAAAAAAACCCCTATTTGCAAGTTGTGTCACTTTTCAGGCAACAACACAACTCACAAGCAAACTGGAATTGTGAGAAACAGAACAACTGCTCATTTTGGAGGAAGCAGGTCGACCCACATCAAGCTAAAATACATCACAGACAAGATTGTTGATGTAGTGGTGGATTGCATGCATCTTAACATAGTTGAGAGGGAGATATTTAATATATTAATCACAGACATTCTGGACGAGTGTGAGGAATGAGTTAATAAGTAGAGAAGTACAGGTATCACCCCCACATTGCATCCTGAAGGCAGAGATATGTAATAAACACAAGGCTAAACCAATTATACTGTTACTACACAGCATGGAACACAACCTTAAAATCCTCGAATGACAAGATGGCACCATCATTATAGGAATGGTAAAATGTTTATGATACTACCTCTAGAAAAACACCTATATTTCACATCAGTGTTTCCCAGTCTGGTCCTTGGGGTCCCACAGACATTTCACATTTTTGCTGCCTCCCAAAATGTGGACTGTCTGGCAGGGAGCAAAAACATGGACCGTCTGTGGGTCCCCGAGGGCTGGGTTGGGAAACACTATTCTTCATGACTGAATTATCAAAATTACAATAAATGAAAATAAAAAAGACTTGGCAACGAGTCACAAAACTAGCTAACCCCTTTGGGTGAAATTAGGAATGAGTCATAATCGAAGACAAGATTTGCATCTTTGTATATTCTGCATTTATAATGCCTTTGAACTTTGGTGCATTGTATTGTTATTTTTTATTATTATAAAAAGCTGCTAAGACAGTCGAAAAAACTAAATGAAGAATGTGTGACTGGTAAAGGAGATCTAAAAATGTTAAATAAAATGCTAAATTGTACAATAAATGTGTGGTCAAACAAACAAATAAACAGCAGCAATAATAGTAATGTGAATAATTATCACATTATACCCTAGTCTGAACCTATGTGACTCATCTGATCTAAGACGACTGTAATATCATCATGATGGTTGCAACCTCACCACAAAATCACGATAACAATCTGCATGAGGCCATCAAACTGAGAATCGCAGAAACAAGCCATAAGGGTTATTGCTTAAGTTTTATCTGTGTTGGGCCACACATTGATTCCCCACAAAATCTGAAGAGGTGACACCAGAGGCTGAGTAATGCTCCCCGTAAGAAGCTCTCCCCCCCCCCTCAGCTCAGTTCCTGGTCGGCTCCACATGGGGTACTCTTATTAGCTGGAACATTTCATAAACAGTAACGGAATCCCATGGGAGACTGGAATATCCTGGAATATCCTATGGTGTTTGCCGTCGGGATTTCTTGGCCGCCGAAGGGAGAACTCACACCATACTGCAGTGACCCCCTCCCCCGGCCACCATTAACAGCTGGGTGTTGTTACTCTCAGGGCATTTAACGGAGAACAGACGTAAACCCCTGCCATGTTACCTAGCGTCTTAATTTTTGCAACATGGAAGTTAAGGCAAAGTGATTCTACCCCCCCCCCCATTCCAAAGGCCAACTCGTCCTACACGTCAGCCAGCAGCGGACAATCTGGTCCTCCACCAGGGGAAATAAGGCATAATGACAATTGTGTTTCAAGTCAAGGTCTGTCCCTCTACGAACCGGGGTTCATTCCACTTGAACAAAAGCTATTGTTAATGTTAGTGAATTCCAGAGTAAATACAGCAGCAAATATAAGGTGCGAGGCTGGTGCCCAAGGGGATGGATTAGGGTGGACTGAGGATCCAGGGAGGCCACAGGGACCACAGTGAGCGTTAGGAACAATCACAGCCTCAGATCTGACAAGGCAGTGCTTCCCAACCCGGTCCTCTGGGACCGGCAGCCAGTCCACGTTTTTGCTCCCTCTCAGCTCCCTGCCACACAAGTCCACATTCACTAGGAGCTGAAGGGAAGCAATAATGTGAACCGTCTTGGGGGTCAAAAGGCCCAGACTGAGAAACACTGTGATATGGGGATCTTTCTGAAGGCAAGGCGATGAGCCACGTCTTCGTTTCGTATCCCTAACTAAGAATAGCATTGAAAGGCAGCAGTAAAAATGAATAATTTGCTGTTTGGTTCCCAGACCTGCCTGCCGACACAAGAGTCCCAGGACACCGAAACAACCGGCATCTGGTAAATGATGCAGAATCCTCACAAAACAAAGTCACCAAATGCAGCAGCACGGAGCCGCGGACCAGGAACTGGTGTCCGGGTCTGAACATTTGCTTACTTGTGCGAGAAGACGTACATCCCCCCACTCGCTTACAGATACCCTGTTTGGCTCATTCATCACCTGGCAGCGGGAACCAGTTGACTGCATACGACCACATCCCACGCTACCCGTATGGGGGGGGGGATAAAACATATTAACATGTTATGACACCTCGACAGCGGGGGAGAGGACCAGTTCAGGTTACTGCTTGCCGTCACTGCAGGACGAATCCATCTATTTGCTAAACCCTGCCGGCTATGCCAAAGGTTCCTGGCCTGAACACTGAATGGAGCTTGAAAGCTCTGGTGATAAAATAACAATTATTTAGCCATTTTCACAAGTATAGCTACACTGGAGTGTTTTGTTCCATGCATCCCATCATGCTCTCCTTAATATAACATGTAAACGGTTTGAGAGTGAAGCTTGGGGTCTGAGCACAGGGTCAGGCCATGTGCCTGGTGTCCAGGGGCATTTTGGGGGGTTAATAAGGGCCTTGCTCAACGGAGGTGTGATTCTGCCAAGGCCGGACCTTCCAATCACAGGCAAGCTTGGGATCACCACGGCAACCTTGGGATCACCGCGGCAACCTTCAGATTACTGGCACAGAGCCTAACCCGCTAAGCCACACACTGTCCCTCAAAGGAGCCGTCAGCCCATCGACTATCCAGCGTCTGAAATGTTAAGAGAAAATAATACAAAACTGTTCTCTTCCATAAGGTTTGTGTGCAGGACTCTCTCGAACATCACCTAGAACGCCAGCGGGAAAAACAATCACAGTCAACTGCAAACAGCCAATGCCAAGGCAATGCTAACAAAGATTAGATTCCGCTTGTCCTTAAGCAGGTGACCTGTGAAGCCGGAAACTTATCAGCCACTTTATCTTGGCTTTGGAAATGTCTTGAGACATGCTGGTGGAGGAAAGGCCAGGGAGTTCTAGCAAGTATCTTAGCGTGCTAAAGCAATAACACATGGGAGGCTATGTGCATGCGTTCAACTCGGAGCACAGTGAGCGAGGACGTCTGCGACGGGTTGGACCGCAGTACAAAGAGGCCGTTGTTCTGTTGGACAGAGCGCTTTAGAGAGAATGCGAGTGAAACTGGCTTCTGTAGTGATTCTCTGGGCCTGCAGCCACCACCCATGCGTCCAATGTGAGACACCAACATCGACTCTGCTGGGGGACTCTTTCCAGAAGCCGGTTTCCATTAGGGTGACAACCACTTGGATAGAGATGAGGAAATTCTTCCCGTTGAAGAACAAAACCTGTTTTAAACATACTAATATATCAGCTCTTTCACATGTCAACAACAGGATGAGGGTCCACACAGTTTTGGCTCTGGATTCTTTACAGTCTCTTTCTCTTTAACTGAGAAATTCACAGAATCATCGACGGGGTGGCAGGTGGGAACAGGATCGGCTCGTGTTCACCGGTAGCCCCAGAAGCCGTCGACGGATAACCGACATCTAAACAAGTCGGCCGCTGACACCGTTTTCCTGTGCTTGTTTGAGTCCAGCAACAGCTAACCAGGAATATTTGTTCATCTTTGTTTATTGTTATATGAAAAACTTCAGGACGAGTCAGGTCCAGGACGGCGGCTCTCCATCTGCCTTTGTAGGCAGCTGTTCAGCACAGGATTCGCTAAGCGCTGCGGAGGGTTGGTGGCGACATTAGCCGGGCATAGCAGTCTAACATGTGCACGTAACATGCTGCCGCAGAAGGGCAGGGTGTAACAAAAACAACTCCCGTCGCTCAACACAGCTGCCTTGCACCCTTACAGCGGACGATACAGAATGGATTTGCACTCGGACCACAAGATTTTGATGAACCCTCAGGGGTAACTGACATAAAATGCTCCTACTTTTCAGACACATTACACCTTATTCCCCAGATTTCTGTACACGTAAATGCTGAGCTGTAAATGCAGCAGGGCTGAGCTATAATTTTCTGTGGAGAGCTTCATCCTGTCAGAAGGCGACATTTTTAATAGTTATTTACATGTCCAATGACAGCTACAATAAAAGTAGCAAGTTACTGTTATCGTTATTGTGGGTTGCTGCATTCACTTGGCATTATGGTCTATTGGAAGCACACAGTACAATGAAACTTATACTCCTGGACACACAAAAACAAACCTTGAAGAGTGAAGGTTACACTGGGATAAAGTGCAGGTCTGACACTGCGGCCCTCGTACCCTAACTGTGACACATCACCACGCTAACCCTGCTCAGTGATACAGGGCTTTAAACACACGCAGGGAGGATTCAGTCGTGTCTGAAAAACTAATTTGTCCATATTCACATAATAGCATTTCGAGGAGTGTGTGTTTGGTGACGGAACACAAATCCTTCCGAAATTTTTTATATCCGTAATCCTAGGGGACTCTGCCGTGTTCCACACCCTCTCTACCTCCTCCTGCAGCAGAACCTCTGGGATTACGCCACAGCAATTATATTTAATATTTCCGTCCACGGGATTCAATTATGCGGGTCTCTCTCCCCGCTGAAGCTGCAGAGAGCCTGTCTTCACGTCAGCTCTCTGCCAGCCCTATGCCGACCGGCCAGGATGCCTGAATATCGACCGCGATGCTCCCAGTGGAAACTACCGTGCCCTGCAACGGGTGGACAGTGTCAAACAGGTATCCGTGTGCAAAGGCATAAATCTAAAAGCAGCCACGATCGAACACGACGTAGAACCCATCAATGTGGTGCAACAATGAATGACCCGAATCCTATCCCACGCAGAGAAACATGCTGGATGGTGAGACTAATATTTAGTATCAAGTAAATAAATAAACCATCACATCGGCAGGTTTGACAGGAAACCCTGGGGTCTGATCCTGATATTAGGATTTTGAGTGCCTGCTGACACCAATCCAATACTTTTCCCCCTTTATCAACTACTAAAGAAATATTTCAATAAATACATTTAAACTGACATGACAAACTCTCGGCATTTAGTGATGCAGTGCCATTATTTGAGTACAATAAGAACAGGGAAATATAATGGTCAAGTTGCTGAAAGCTATGCTACGCCACCGGAAGAAATCTGTTGTTTTGATTTTGCACTGTCTGCACTGAATTTTCTTTTCAGATTCAAACGCTTGCATTACTGACAGATTAGCATTATTCTGCAAATTCTGTATTATTTATTTTATAGTACATTATATTGCATTTTTGCATTATATTGTACTGTTTTATTCGGTGTTTTTAAGCTCTGTTTGTTGTTTTAATCGTGCATGGTGGGAGTTCTCTTGGCACAATAATTTCCCTTGAAATGAAGAAAGTTTTATCTTATCTTATGAACAGAACTCTGCCTCATCCCTATTTGTCATAGTTGTTATGCTCCCAATGAGCAGCGTATTACAGGCGTCCATAGCTGTTTGTCCAGTACACGGTCACTGTGATCCTGAAGGTCATTCCAGGAATTACCGGGCACGAGGCAGTGGGCACACTGGCAAAGGGTAACACACTCCATCACTGGGCACCAGCTCTGCATTCCAACTCCTAAATACCATTAAGGTTGGTAAGCAAGTATCGCAACTGCAACCTAAAATTAAGCTCGACATCTACTTGAGAGGAAAGAAAACAGGCACACGGTCATAAGTGGCTCTCATGAGATTTCCCAAAATGTTCCTTAGTAGAAAGCGGTGAGTTTGACGCCACACGTCCGTCTCAGGGTGGTGGGACACGAGGGGAGAGTCTCTCATAAAAGGTGGTGCTCTTACATTCATTGGCGGAAATGTACTGTTAAACACTTCAAATGAGGAACAATAAAATAATTACAACTTCTCCAAACTCTAGATCCTAGGCCTTTAAAATTGTCAGATATGTGTAACTTCCTAAAATATGTATAATGTTTCCATTTACATTAGAACTTTTAGTAAGCTCAAAATGTACAGACTTACAACCTATGCGACATACACTGACTTGCACCTACGACAGAATTTTTTATTTTTATTTACTAAATGTTTGTAAAGATAAATAAATAAATTTTGGGTGGCCATGCACCAGGCAGCTATCGAGTGCGCTTTGTGTGTTGTACAATAGTTGCTGTGGGAAAGTACTGTACTATACGACAGAGTAACCAGTTCAGTGTATCACGCGGCACTCAGTTTCATACCCGCAAGTCAGTGCGATTACCCTATTCCAACATTCGGCCGATTCCACATGTGACCTGTTTGTTGGAACGGAATCCAGTGGTAAATTGGGAATGCTCTGTATTTGTGTCGTTTAGGAAACAGTAACGGTTACCACAACTAGACAACGGATGTTAGGAGTGTATCCCTGGCCAGCTCGCGCTCCAAAAGATATGTACATATGACAGATAAAAACCGAAACCATTTTAGTCATTCAGGAGCACAGGATTCTACCCTTAGTGTCTCGTTAGCCGCTGTGTAATCAGGCATTTAGTTTGGTAACACAGCCTAGGATTAATGCCCTGCAAACTGTGACATCATTTATTCTTTCAAGGACAACGTCCCCTTCATGTCACCAGAACATGAGACAGGCAAACCCACATGCCGGGGGGGGGGGGGGCACAACTGCCAATCAGCCGAGCTAGCAGAGCTGAACCCAGATGAAACACCTGGCTCTCTGTACAATGGGAGAGCCCCTATCGATCCAGCTGCCCGGAAGTGACATCAGCTGCCCGGAAGTGACGTCAGCTGCCCGGAAGTGACGTCAGCTGCCCGGAAGTGACGTCAGCTGCCCGGAAGTGACGTCAGCTGCCCGGAAGTGACGTCAGCAGCCCTCTGCCTGTGCCGTGCCTCGAGCCCAGAAGCCTCCATGCAGCCTCCCTGACTACATCTGCCCATTCACGAAACACAAAAAGGTTTGTGGTCAAGCATCGGACCAAAGGCTTTCCCAATCAGCAAGAACCATCGTTTTCAACACAGCTGCCCTCCCTTTCCGCTGTAATGAACACAACTGGCCGTTTCTCTTTGCATAACCTCGCTGTCCCGTCGCTGCCTCTTCTCCTCCATGTCAGGTATTTCAGTTCAGTTCTGAGTTGCTAAAAACAGCCCAACACATTCCACTGGGTCAAAGGTCGGCCGCAACCATTATACCAATGAAACTTTTGCCCCTGTGTGTCAGCCAATGGTAATTTACCACAACAATTTTCATTTTAAAGTAACACGTAGCTAAAAATGTTATGTTGCAAGCAATTCCATGCAGAGTCACACCCAGTTTCACATGCACCAGGTCCATAAGTCTATTTTGAAATCCTTATTCGCAAAGTAGGCAACTGTTGTTGTTCAACTGTGTTCCCTTTCGAATGTGGCATCAACATTTTAAAATTCTTTTTTTTTTCCTAAGGCAGGACATAGTTTGGACACAGTGAAGCAGACATGATGTTGCCCCTAACAGCTAGTTTTAGATCTAAAGGCACCAACCTGGTGTAAGTCTGTTTTAATTTACGGCGTTCGTACTCTCTGGCCCCAGATATGAAGGCCAGTACCCAGTCTATGTCCTTAGCCCCTTCTCACATGTAAATCAGTCAAGAGACACACTGCCAGGAACTACTCAAGGAATTTGTGGCATTTTTTGTGTGTTTTTTTTTTAAATGAGATGTTAAGAATGCATGGGAGAGCCAATGAGGTGGCACGGTTATACGTCAAACACGGTCACTGGTCGCCATGGTAACGAGGCTGACCTTGTGACATGGTTCCTACCACAGCTACAGATATCTGAAAGGCTGTAATGGAATGCAGACCCGTTCAGATCTGAGCGCCTACAATGTTCGTCTTCACAAGACCAGACCAAGGGGCACCACAAAATAAACTCCATGTCCAGGGGGCTGCCCATGTCAGGTGGTAAAAACAAACAAACAAGCAAACACACAAACAAACAAACAAACACACAAATAAATAATACCACAAGGCTAACCAGGAGCTGCCCCAATTTCATTTTTAATGATTCCCAGAACTTGACTGAAATCCAAGTCGGGGCCATTCCATCCTCACATGGCTTTGCGTGCAAATTCGCACCTGCCATGCATCATCTCAACGCAGCTGTAAGAACACGTGCGGCAAGAACTGCGACCAGGACTGGCTTCATCCCTCAATTTATGCCTAGCGCAGAGTGGCTAGCGGGAGGGGGGGGGGGGATGACCGATACTCACCTCCGTGCAGCGTACGTGATACTCAGAACGATAAGTCGAGAATTAAAATTTAAATGCCGACTGAAATTACAACAAGGGCCATTGAAATGTTTAGTGTTGCAGGAAATCCACCCCCCATTGTTTGGGAAGTCGGAAACACTGACAGCAACAATAAAAGTGTATTGTACCCACCTGCATTTTTTAAGTGATTTTAAGAAGGGGGTCGTAGAGGTAGCATGGAAGACAGGCTGCTTAGCTCTTAGCATGACTTCATGTAACTGAATGCTGAACGGCTCTCACGCACTACCTATCACTCAACTCTGACTGGTAATCCCATAATGTCTTCTCTATTTGCATGTTGATTGCAAGCAAAGCACCCATAAAGCAAAAACCAGCTTTATTCACTTAAAAATCTGCAGTCACCAACTTTGTTAGAGAAGAAGAGGAGAAATTCAATAAATCCATATATAGATTGTCAACCTGCTAATCATGGTATGCATATCCCTGGATGGCTGCCAGAATCTGTTTTATTTAGTTACTGGCTGGCTGATAACTGAAACCGTCAATGGCCCTTAAGGCTCTGACCTCTGACCCCAAAATGGATGACCTTTGACATCGGCCATGAGGAGTAAAACCCATTGGCCAAGGACCCATGTCGATATTCGTGTCCAGTATGTCCACTCACCGCGATCTCCCTGCACGCAGACATCGATATTCCGGTACCTTCTATTTGTTTCAGTGCATACTCCTTCTCGTCTTTCCTGCAGAGATATGAAACAAGTGAGGGGAGAGATAAACATTTTTATCAACAAACACTTTGTCTTTTCAGTCATCTGTAGTGAAGGAAGTCTGGCTTGGAACGATGCACATCTTCACTAACTATCTGTCCTGTTTCACTTTGGAGACACTATTTAAAGAGAATAAATTACAGCCTCTGATCACTGGCTGTTGAATTCATTTTAACAGTTAATTACATGGTGGCTAAATATTCTTAGTTTAGGAATTCAAAAAAGTGAAGTTTTTGAACAAAATTAAAATAATAATAATAATAATAAACATAGGAAACAGGAATATTTGGAAGTCGAAACGATCAGTGTTTCCCAATCCGGTCCTCCGGGACCTACAGACAGTCCAGGTTTTTGCTCCCTCCCAGCTGCTGGTAGCAAAAACGTGGAACGACTGTGGATCCCTGAGACCCGGATTGGGAAACACTGACACAGACAGATCAAAACTGAAACTTGTGCTTCACAACAAACATACAATCGCTGCCCCGTGTGAACGTGGGCCTGTGTGCAGCCCATGGCCGGGCCGGTCTCCGCGCGACAATCACAGACAATCACAGCGGAGCCGGTCCCTGGCACCTGCCAATGGCCTTTTCTCTCAGCCACAGGAGTGCGGAGTTGCAGGGAAGCCCAAGAGAGCCCGCCCACTCCCTCACCCCCTAAGAACTGGTGACATTATCTACACCACCACCCTTCTTTACACACAGGACCAGGACCAAGCAAAGTAGAGCTCACTATCATACTGCCAACGTAGCACAACGCACACTAGATCTGAGCTATTTTTCACCTTCAAACTGAAAAGAAGTCAATACAATTTAAGAGTGCTTTTATTTTAGCTCTGAGGACAGCTTAGGACCTTGGCATAACAAGGTTTATGTTGACAGATGCACATGAAAAGCCTGCCGTAGTTAGATAGCATAAAGGTAGATTATTCTGCACAGGGATGAGTTCATTTTAAGCTTCACTTCCTTAGCACTTAAAACGATAGTTTCGGAGGTGCTCAGCTCTGCAGAAGGCAGCACGGCCCTTATGCTGCCGTGCTAGAGGAGAGTAGCAAAGCTATTTCTCATATCAGGAGTAAAGATCGACAGGCACTGCAGCGGGGACTGAAAGTGGAATGACACTCAGAAACTCAAAACTCTGTCGGTGGAGGATAGCGCGTGAACAGAGCGGCTTGCTGTGATGTTCCGAACAGAAATATCTGAAATAACTGACGAGAAGAAAGGCACCATGAAATACAAAGAGACAGCAAAATTTTTAATTAAGCCAGCGCTCTCCCCACAACTGTCACTATCTCCTGAGCAACGAACACGTCTCTTCTTTAGGTCATGGGCCACATAATGGGCACACTGAATTATATCTGCCATGGGGGATTGGCATTCAGCTGTGTGCCAGTGTGTGCAGCAGAATCCTACAGCTTGCTCCCCCAGGCTCACTGAACCCTAACCCCGCAATTACAGACTCAAATTATCACCACTGCTACTCATTTAACCTCAAAAACTGAATAAAAACAAAGTTTTCCCCGTGTCGCTCTGATTTCCTGTGACCTCCCTTCAATATTATTTTACACATGGTGCCTTATCTTCCAGAGGCTGCTAAATTTCTCCATGCTAAAATAAGCAAATGATTTCATATATGCACAAGGAATCCATATTCTACATTTTAATATCCACTGGATTATTATATGTCGATAGGTGTCGTCTTCAGCAGAAAAATTGCCTGACATCAAGGTCCTGCTGGAACAGTGACTAAGGCTTATTACCTATGGCCAAAGTTATTTAATTCATTAACTTAAAACTAAAACTCCACCACAAAATATATTAAATAAAAGTACATATTTTGTCTGATTAAAATATGAAAATTGGGAGGAAAGTAAATCATTATTAGCAGGTCAGCTGACCAGCAGGAGTCCCACGCGCATCATCAGAGAGGCATAGACAAGCATCGGTTTACTGTACCTCTCATTTCTGATGAATTTCAATATTTTCATTAAATTTAAATTGACTGCTTAAAATTATTGTACACTAAGGTTTAACAGAAACGGTGACTAACAACCCTTCAAAGTATTTCACAACATTTTCACATTTTACTGCAGTTAAAAAAAAAGTACTCCACTTGATCAGACTTTAATGACCAATGTGCAATTACTACATCACTTTTCAAATAATCCCTAGACCAGGGGTCACCAACCTTTTTGAAACTGAGAGCTACTTCACCAGTACTGAGCCATATGAAGGGCTACCAGTTTGATGCACTCTTCTTAAATAACAAATTTGCTCATTTACCTTTAGTTATATATTATTACATAAATTATTACTCATGTATGTGAAGACACTGATCACGTTTATGGTTTTATGAAACTTTGTGTATAATAAACATGTTTTAAATGCTTATTTTTAGATGTTATTTTCAAATTTATATAAATACAAATGTAATTAAAGATGAATAGAAACAGGATAAAATTAAATTTTAGACGCTGCTCACTGGTGAGTTGTGCTATTTTTAGAACAGGTCCGCGGGTGACTCGTGGTCCTTGGGGGCGTCCTGGTGCCCGGCGGGGGGCACCATGTTGGTGACCCCTGCCCTAGAGGTTTTACAGACAAACCACAATGAAAACGAACAATCAAAATGAGTGAGTAAAAGTTTGGTGGCAGTTTCTGAAAGTTTATAAAATAGTAGATAAAATCTAGTTCGAACTCCCACTTGAGTTCTGATGAAGTACAACATTCTCATCCTACACTCATTTTAAATCATCTTATTTTAGACAAAAATTTGATGAAACATTGTCACTTTCTGCAAATGTGGTATTTATATTATTCTTGTATTATACTTTATTTGTATTTAATAATAATATTTATATATAATAATATTTATTATTATTACTGAGAAATAAAAAAGAAAGTAACCGAATGCACCTTAAAAACTATAGTGGGATTAGGTTACTCAACCTGTCATTAGCATCAAGCCTTGTTACCTTCCCTAAAAATATAAAGCATGCTTACATGCAAGCAAAAAAAACAAACCTAAACATGTAAATATAAAGACACAAACGGCTATAGTCTACTTGAAACAGCAAAAACTGGATTTTTGCAAAACAATCTGAACCTAAAACTACCAAAGCTGTGAGGAAATTAAGATCTTTAGTGTCAAGAGTCAAGAGATTTATTTGTCACATACATACAACATGCAGTGAAACGCCAGCCTGTATGAACTTTCATGCAGTCGATTGCTGAAACCAAACTTGTTATATGCAAATGCCATAAGCAGCTCCCTTCCTGTCACAGATTTTTTCCCCTCAAAGTCTCTCTGCAAGAAAAAAACAACCTGCTTTGGGTTTGGCAATTCAGCAAACTGGGCAGACAAAAACCCTTGTGTGTTAGAAAAAAGAGAAGTGACAAACATTTAGCTAAACAGGTTTATTTTATGACTCTTACAGTATTACCTATGTCCAATGTTATTTGATTCATCAACTTAAAATGAAAACTCCCCTGCAAAATATATTAAATCCAAGTATGTACTTTATCTGATTAAAATATGAAATTGGTAGGAAGATAAATCATTATTAGCAAGTCATCTGACCATCAGGAGTCCCACATCTGTCATCACAGAAGCAAAAATAAGCATCAATTGACTGTAGCTCTCATTGCTGTGGAATGTCAATGTTTTCTTTACATTTAAAACAAATGATCGAAATTGTTAATCAGTATAACATCCTAAAACCCACCAAAGTAACAGGCAAAATCGTTCCTGAAGCATAACCAACAGCTACAGGATTAAAACAATCTCTACAGTTGAACAGTTACGAATGACAGTGGCCCAAAAGGATTTAACACATGAACTGTATTTCCTAGCATTGAATGACCATTGGTTATCTACAAGTTAATGAATAAAAAATACTATCCCATGTTATATTTAAAACCTAGCTGTGTATCGATACTACATTGTTTATCTTCTGATGAAGTTTGACCACCATTGTCAATTCATCGCGTGTATCACGGCATCTGCAACATCTGGCTTGCTGATTCTTAATACCGTTACTGGTTTTTGACGTCTTCCTTCTGATGCATCGCTATTCTACATTCAAAGCTTTGATTTGCCAGCAGAATGATTGCTGTCTGACGAGGTAACGGCACAACTACTTTGCGCGAAAAGTGCTGAATGCCAACATTAAACCTCTAAGTTGCTAAATAGCTTGCTACATACAGTAACCCTCTGCCCTTGCCCAGGCTGACAAAAATAAACATCATCACTCTGTTTTGGGGGAGGATCGTTATTGCTAGCTAAGTGAGTGCTTGCGTGCATGAAAACAAAACAGTCACAGGGAGAGTACGGGGCAAATCGAACCGTTTCTATGCCTAATTCGCTAGTGAACATATGATCACAAAAATGTCCGTGTTCGAGTAATAACAATAACGCTTTCAGATTCTCTTACCCGTCTTTGCGCTTAGCTTTATAAACATGACCGTAGGTGCCTCGACCCACTTTGCAACCTTCATATTCAAACAGATCTTCTACTTTCTCTCTTTCCGCCGCGAGCTTTGTTTTGAAGTCGTAATCCATTGTTACCCATAAATATTTCTTAATTTACAATAAAATAAAATATTAATTATTACATGCATTAATTAAATAATCTGATCGTTTTATTCCCCCACCATTTCCTTGTTTGGGATTTTGGTCTGCTCCGCTCAATGTTCACTGGCTCGTTGACGTTTCTGATTGCCCCGCAAGGCATTCTGGGGTCGGTAGTTTTTGACAACCAGCTCGGCGCCGCCAAAAGGCCCGACCCCAGCTCATTAAACTACAATCCTCACACCGCTCTGCGGTTAACGCACTTGCGTAGTAACATGCACTAAAATACAAAAAACAATGCGGGTATACGTACTTCATATCTTGGATTTTTTTACGTGTGGGCTGAAAATGCAAGTTTATCATTAATCATTCGATTTTTTTTTCGCAAGTCTTCGGCGATTTTGCGCATAAATTAAAATTTTGACGAACATTTCATGGTTTCATTCAACAATATTTATAAGTAACATTGTTCGCAAACTAGCCGTAGAAAAATAATGACGTATGCATGCACTTTGGCGCTTTGTGCGTGTTTTGCGCCACAACCAAATAACGGAAAATCACATTAGAATTTTAATTAAGCAGTAGCTGTTTATGAAATATTTTTGTTTAATTAACTGCAAGACGAATAAATGACATTTTCTCTACCCAATTTAATAGCAATACAAATACACGTGATATCGATTTGCATTTTTTTTCCATTACAGGTGCATTAATTGTGCAGAATCAAATATATCATTTTAATTATTACCATCACTCCACTGTAGCAAGAAAGTTCTTAATGTAATAGCTAAAAAACTGATTCACGAAAACCGAAACCTCAGATACATGAAACCACAATAAATAAAATGCCTAGTATTTCTGATTTCTATGCTCTATATTATCTCTGAAACGTAGCTGATAAATAGTTGTTTTTTTTAGTTTTCAACTACTGGTTATCAAATATTTAATGTTTAATATTACATTGTTGAAAATCAATTTAACTCGTGAAATTATTAATCGCTGGTTTACACATAGCAACAGACAGTCCGTACCGCATGCAAGTTTTATGGGATATACTTAATACACGAATAATTTATATCACTAGTAGAGCGAGTCAGGCTTCTTCGGCCATTCCCTGAAAAAAAAATGACGAGTAGGTGTCACGCCCCTCTTTGAAATTATTGACAATTGCAATAGCCAATCGGACTGTTCATTGTAACTGTCTGGATATGTGATTGGTGTAAAATTGGAGACTGGCTTCTTGGTGACTGTTAAAAATCCTTCGCTCTTCCTTGCAACTCGGCTTTACACAGTATGGCCGGCGATATTAGCTAGCGCTCGCTTTACGGTATTCTCTGCAAAAGGGAAGACGGTAAACCCAAGAAAGCTATACCTGGACTGCTAAAGGACTGTACTGAAATATTAACTTAACTATCAAGGAAGGATTAATTAAGTTGAAAATAAGCAACGTGTGATTTCTGTTGTTGGTGTCTGTTGTCTCACGATGGAAGAGAACGGTGCACACTTCTTCGAGGGGACCGAGAAGCTGTTGGAGGTGTGGTTCTCCCGAGAAGATGAGACCAAAGGAACCGGGGACCTTCGTACCATCCCAAGGTTAGTATCCTCTAAAATCGGTTTCAAACTCCTTTGACTACATCCGTAGCGAGGTGTGTTGGGCCTTTTCAGAATTGAGTGTCATTGAACTATGCAGCCTTGGCCAGACATTCTAGTCGCCTATTCTCGTAGGTTTGCGATCTTCCTGGCGGTATTATTCGGCCACCATTCCTAGATAGCGGTGGTTTGTATGGGCCTTTGCCAAATATGGTGTGGAAGTCGACGCCAATTAATTGGATGATGTTTATTTGTGCCTATTAATAATAACACGGCCGTCAGACATCCCCACCCCAAAGCTCATTCATTCATTTATTTCTGACTAGCAATGAAATGTGTGGCTGGTGATTAGTGATCACGATAAAATGAAATGAAATCGGTAGTAGTGTGCTAAATGCGACCGTTTTGGGGGAGGGAGGACTTGGTAAATGGTGTGCGCCGAAGCACAATCGGGTCCTTAATACTCATTCGTCATGTCTCTGCATGGACCTGCGTAGCTAGTGAGTTAAGATGGCCAGGGCAGTGCTAATGCGCAGCGCTTGGTCGTCGGCCAGCCGCTTATCTAACGTCAAATAACGCTGCTTTTCTTTGGCAGATTTCTCGCCACTATGATTCCCTTTGCTGTCGGGTGACTTTGGATTAACGTGGTGGGTAAGAATCTGCGGATGGTCTCCGGTAATTTTCCGCTGGCTGGTCTGCGTGACGCGCGGGGCCCAGGCATGTGGTTCGGCGGCGCAGGGGCTCCCCGTCCCTCCGCGCAGCCTGTGAGCAGCAGGAAGTGCCGCATCGGCCGCCGGTCCTTCGGATTTACGAGCACTGCGGCGGCTTTTCTGCGCGCACACTTGGGCGATTTATTACTTTTATGAAGAGGGCCGGCAACGGTAAGCTGACGTTAAGACGAAATACGGAAACTTGGTCTAGCCGTGAGATCGGACGCACCACGTGTCTTGCGTTCAACGGTAGCTAGACATTACTGATAACGGGTTAGTCTTTGCACAGGTGCGCTGCAGTCCTTTGGACGATTTAGTCTTTGACACATTGGTACTGCGCCCTGATTTTAACCCGACACTCGGAGAGCTCCATGTCAGTAGTCCCACTATTATTTAATTCACGTTCATTCATTTGCTAGCAGACCAGTCCTGCGGCTTAGATTTAGACTTAACGAAGTCACGTTTTTAGTCCTTGATATTTGATCTTCTTTGCTCCACCCTCGCCTCCTATTGGCGGACTCCATCGACCACTAAATGGGGCGCAACTAGTGTTGCGACACCCGCGAGTGGCCGCCGTTCCGCTGCAAGGACACTCAGAACCGCGGCTGCGCTTAAAGGGGCCGCGGCCGTGTGCGTAGTGACGCCCGTTCGCCAAACGGGCTCCGGTTACGCTTTTTCGATTAAAATACTCCGTGCTTGCAGGATTTTGTCTGAAATCCGATGTGTGTTCTGGAAAACTATATCTAACATGGCTGGACTATTACTTGGCTGAACGTTTTGAAGTTTTATCCCCCCCCTTTTAAAAAAAAAAAAAAAAAAAAAAAAAAAAACCTTCAAAATAGCTGCGTAAAGAACTTTGTCGGCACAAGTAGCAATATTATCGCTATAACAATTATTCACCATAACCAAAATATTATGGGGCATTATTTCTTGAAATTCTGCACCAACATCTAATCATTATATGGAAAGGAAATGATACGTGCATTTGACAAATTGCTGCTTTACAACCGTTCCATTGACCCCCCCCCCCCCATGTCGTAGGTACCGTATCAATGCAGCAATTCCACACTTTAGTTACTGCATGTAACCACACTACGTAAACAGATATTGCCTGTGTGATACAGGACTCTGCCCCTGCAGTTTAATTTTTGCAACATGTTCGAATATTGAATTCCTTCAGTATGTCAAATGCTAAACCAATGCAGTTTTTGATTGTGCAATCAACTGGAAGATCAGGAACAGTTACCGTTATTGAACCTCTCTGCCGTTACCTAAATTAGGATTGGCTTTCGATATGTTCCAATAAATCTTGATGACTTGATGTGAAGGGGAATGTGTTTGCTTGAATGCTTCCAGGAAGTTTTCTCAAAAGTTGAGAATTTGTCCAGTTGCTCCTGTCTAGAATTACTAATCACTTATTGGCAGCTCATCAGAATCCTAACTCGCTGTCAGTGGAAGGTGAATCTTGAGTTTCATGGGAGTGGCCGGTTGATCGAATGATGCCAAGATTTTGTTTGCAGCTCAACTGGATTAGCTACTCCGTGTCAGTGGATGAGGGGTGGAGTCCTGCCAGTGACCGAATAAGTCCACAAGGACGGTGGATTCAGATCACTTGGCTGCAAGCTCAGCGGTTAAATGTAGCTGAAGCATTTCCATCGTGTAGATGCTTTCGTCAACAAACGGCAGCGAGACGGCTAAGTACATCGCAAGCATACGGCTGCACTGAAGCTCCCTCTTGGAACAAGAGCTATACAGAATACCGTTAGAATCTAATGTCAGAAGGACTTCAAATAACACTGGGTGCCATGTTGGGCATTTGCACGTCTGCAAAACACATTTAAAGTGTTGCTACTACAACACTTTCGACCTGACAGTTGATTGTTCACACCGGATCCGTTTTCTGTCGAGGTGAAAGTTGTTTGTGTACTAGTTGGGGTCACAAGACCTCTGTTAATGGATGAATTAAAACATACTTCCATAGCTGAGAATACATTTGAAATAACGGCGAGGTTAAAATGCAGTGAAGACTAAATGGCTTTATCATTTTGAACAATTGATGAATGGAAGTAAGATGTTGCTCTAATAGATTATGAATAATTGAACAGTGAGTGGGTAGGTTTTGGCTGCATACCTAATGTTTTTATCCGGTATGGCGTTTTTAACTGTGCCAGTATCAATTTTCATAATGTTCCTCTTGCTTTCTATGAAAATTTAAATGTTACCCGTATGGTTGAACAATTTCAAATCGACCGAGGCAGGGTGTTTGACCTTTTTTGAAACCTGCAGCATTTTGTAAATGCATCTTCATACGTCGGAGCGATGTCCCACTGTAGTGTAGTAATGTGTAAAGATGGACGTCCCTCGTCCTTTCTAGGAAAGCCACACGTGTGAACCAACTGCCAGATGGCATTACAATTGGGACCAGCCGATCATGTCCGTTGAGATACTTGCTATTGCGCCCTGTGCTTTGGGCCTGGCAAACAGTGACTCATCATAACATAGTCGACTCTTTGCTCTGCTAATGCCATAAATGGCTGCTGCCAGGTGCTGAACGCGGCTTGTGGATTCCAGCACTTAACTGGCAGTCTACCACTGTCCTGTTTGGCCATGGCTGCCTGGTCATGCTCCTGTGATAAGTGATTACTAGCTTTAGAGCTGCTTTTTGTGCACTTCCTTCCCCTGCCATGACCCTTTCTGGAGCGTCCTTCATGGCTCTCATGGTCAGGAAATGTGGGGGGTGTATTCTGAGGCAACATTTCATATTAACCCTGCTCTAGAACTGTGTTGCCTCCCCCCCCCGGTAGGCTGCTTTCTTTGGCGTGTGCACCTTTGCTGGGATTCTTGTTCTCGCTTTGTACTTGGGGGGACGCGTCCCTGTAGCAGCTCATTAGAATGGGTGGCGCATACGCAGGTGCCTTAGGGAGATGCTTTCATCCATTTTTTTTTTTGAGCAGAATTGCTAAAAGCGTTTCATATCACCCCCATACAGGTTAGACAAAAATAATACAAAGGGATTTTCCCACCAGTCTAGACAGCCATGTTAATTTTGGGTATGCAGGGGGCTATGCTGCTTCATTCTGATTAGAACCTGTGGTGTAATGGACCTGTGGGGAGGGGACTTCATTATGTATCACCTTACCCTATTTCAGGCATATTATAATTCACACCATAGCTGACCAAAGATTATGAAATCAAATTATTGATTTTTAAAATTTTTTTTTCCCCCCTTCAAGGAAATCAAATGATTGTTTACTAAGGTTGCCCTTCGTATCAGATGCAAGTGTTATGGATAAGCAAAAAATTGGAGATTAGGAAGGGGGGCGAATACTTTGTCATATACAGTTGTATGGTGTGCTAGACTGACTCACATGGTTTTTTACCTATAAGTGAAGATTCACCACCTGTATGTCATGCATGTAAACTCCTTTAACTGTTAAACATTTTATTGTATCGACCTAACTCCCTTAGGTGGAGGGACTTTGAGTTCTTTAGTGAAGTCAAGCTAGAAATGTAGCTTTTTTCTTGGCAGCTAATCTTAAGCCATCTTATTTAGATTATTTGAACAGCTCAATATTTTATAATTGTTTATGAAGTTTTTACTTTTTCAGATCTTCAAACTGTTTTAATACCCATATGTTGTTCCCATGAATTAGAGGTGAAACGGTATGAAAATATCATGATCATAGTGAGTAAAATTATCATGGTTATCAGTATTATCACGGTATTGCTAGAATGTGCTGAGTGTTCAAAAAGTACTGATACACAAACTGAAATCACTTCAAGTTTTACATTAGACACACACCTTTAGCAGTAGTATTCATCTTTTGTTTGCATAAGCATTAAAATAGCCAACACTGTATGTAAACATTTGAAAACCACATTAAATGTGCATTGACATAAAAAAAAATCTCCATAACGCTGTCACTGGGTCTTGAATTTTAGTGTGGTTTACCATGAAACCAGTAACCATTTTGTCCCCACCATGAATGTAGCCTTGGTTGCTGGCATGGTGTTGAGTCAACATAACTTCTCTTGCCATAGCTGTTTGCCCATGAGACTGCTGTAGATTAAATGTGTGCAAGATTCTTCCTGTGACAGTGCTGAAAAGCTTCCTTACCACGGCTCTCTGTTTCCAGGTTTGAGTGGGACAAGCTGCTGGAGAATGTGCATTGTTTGATCATAAGTGTGACAAAAACTGACAAGCAGGAAGCTTATATACTCAGGTGAGTGTCCTCATTCGTTTCTGTCTCCTGGGTGGTGTGCTTACTGACTTATCCCCCCCCCCCCCCCTTTCTGCAGATTAGAAAGCAGGACTTGGACGCCGCGGCTCTTATCTCCGTACGTAGTCCCAGCGCTGCCAGGATACAGGCTCATCTAAAAGTAGAGGCCAATGCACATTGTTGGGTTGCTTGTAAATAGTCTTCTGAGCTGGGGAGTGTAGGGATTGGTTTTCAGCAGCTATAAAAGCCAATGAACTCTTTCCCTTAGAAACCATGTCAACAGTTTACCTTCCATTCCCCAGTTATGCATGGATAACATGAATCCACCTGTCCTTCATTGAACTCTGGTGGCATATGGCATGTACACACCTTGTTGAATCATTGTAGATAATGGGATCTTCGGGCAGGCTGTCTGGCTGTCCCTCTTAGTTTGAAATAGTGTATCCTCTGGGGGAACTTGCTATTCCTGCGTCAGGGCTGAAATGGATATGTTGGAATCCACCAGGTTGGTCTGGGAAATCCACAATTCATTTAGGGCTCTAGCTTACAGAAGCAGGGATGTCTCCCAGAATGCCTTGCTCTGACTTGTATTTTTGAGGCTTGGCCTGATTTATTTATTTTGGTGGCCTGGACAGCCTCGCGGCCCACTGTGCCCGATTATCTCTCCTGTCTGCAAAATGGCTCACGGCTTTCCTTAGTGTGATTTCTTTAACATCTTTCAGATCCGTCCCAGCAGGTCTGCCCTGACTGCTCTTCTGTTTGCAGATCTTAAGAGTGCTAAAACTGGCTTTCTGTGTTTCCTAAAACTAACTACAAATTTAGAGCGTTTGTTTTAAAGTCTACTATCCTTCATCCAAGCTTATTGCTAGCTGTAGTTTCTGGAGATCGCGCAATATTCTCTAGTTAAAAGGGGCTGTCGTGGTTTGGGGGGGAAATGACTGCCTTATATGTCTGACGCCAGCATGCTGACTGTCTCTTCCAACAGTGAGAGTAGCATGTTTGTCTCCAAGAGACGTTTCATTTTGAAGACATGTGGAACTACCCTCTTACTGCAAGCACTGGTTCCTCTGCTGGAACTCGCCAGAGAATACTGCGGCTTTGACGCTATCGAGGTACCAAGGCCGCCTGTCATGACTTTTTGTTTGTTTGGCTGAAAGATCCTGGCCATAATGCGTATGGTATAATTTACAGTATGAACAAATAAAAAAAAATGTATGAATGATTTAACGGCTCTGAGTGCGATTCATGAGTCCTGGCTTTTAAACAGCGTTGTGATCAAACAGGACTTGCGGATGCCGGTGAATTCGCATGATAGCAGGCTGTTTGAATCAAGACAGGATTGTCAGGGCTCAGACTTTCATAGACGGAAGTGTGGACATTGCTGTAATTTACTGTTTCTACTAATTTTTTTGCAGAAGCTTCATTAAATTCCTTGCATTTTCACCTGCATAAAATTCAGGTCCATGACAAGGAAATACTTTCCTGACACACACTTTGATTTCTGCAGAATTTTTTTTATTCCCGTAAGAACTTCATGAAGCCAGCCCACCAGGAGTTCCCACACAGGAACTTCCAGGAGGAAGTTGAGTTCCTTGGCCAGATATTCCCAAGTTAGTATTTGGTCATTTGGGAGAACTATGGTCTAATTTTGTAAGAAATGGCAAGATTGTTTTTCACAATGTTTATTCCCAAATTTTTCTCCTTAGATGGAGCAGCGTATTGCATGGGCCGCTTGAACACTGATTGCTGGTAAGGTTCCACTTGTAGTTCCTGTATAGACTGCTAGATCTGTGAATCGATTATGAAGATACAAAAATGGGCAGCTGCTTTTGGGTATGAAAAGCTCTTCTGTTGCTGCAGGTACCTGTTTACTCTGGATTTGCCAGAGTTATGGGAGAACAAGCATGCGGATCAGACCCTTGAAGTTCTCATGAGTGATCTCGAACCAGCGATTATGGACCAGTTCTACATGAAAGATGGTGTTTCTGCAAATGATGTCACTCGTGTAAGGATCTTTTTCTAAATGTGCATGAAGAGGGATAGATGTCGGTAAAGGTTTCTTTTGGCTAATTGACAAACGGTCTTTGCTTGGTCAACAAAATGTAAATCCATCTCTTCAGATGAGTGGGATTCGTGACCTGATACCAGGTTCTGTGATTGATGCCACAATGTTCAACCCCTGTGGCTATTCAATGAATGGAATGAAGATTGATGTAAGTCAACCTGCTTTGCTTTTGCTCCTCAAGCTTATCTCTCCGTATCAGATTAGGACTGCAGCAGTTCAATTAAAAAATTTTTTGCACCATTGTACCTCCAGGGAACTTACTGGACGATCCACATCACTCCAGAGCCCGAGTTTTCCTATGTTAGCTTCGAAACTAACCTGTCTCAGACCTCTTACGACGATCTGATTAGGAAAGTTGTCGACGTCTTCAAGCCGGGGAAATTCGTGACTACACTCTTCGTTAACCAGGTATCGTACCCCAGCACGTGCCTTGGGAAAGGTTTAGTGTGTCAGTCTGTCGCGTCGGACCCTAACCCGTGTCTCTCTCGCCTTTCCAGAGCTCCAAATGTCGCAGCGTCTTCTCTTCTGCACAGAAACTTGAGGGATACAAGCGCCTCGACCGCCAGTTGGCCCAGTTCAATGATTACAATTTCGTCTTTACCAGTTACGCTAAGAATCGCCAGCAGCAGCAGCAGAGCTAAATATGAAGAAGCGCAAAAAGAAAGGCGACCGCTGGGGGCTCGTCCCCGGGGGCCGTTTTCTCCGAGTTGGAATCACTCTGTCACTCTGCTGCCGTCGTTCCAAGTTAACAGGCCCTAGTTTAACTTCGAGTTTGAATTGTATGCATTCTTGTATCTATGATTTAGATATCCTGCATGAAAGCTCTGTTCTCTGTTTAGGTATGCTAGCCCACTCTTGCTGTAAAATTGAAGTGCATGTAGAGGAATTAACCGCGCACTGTTTGACACGCCCTTTGGGTGCCCCCTCACGCACCCACCATTGTGGCCCCTTCCTACAAGTCTCCCCCCGCATCCCTCACAGACAGGGCTTCCGTGCCCACTAGGTGGGGGCCCTGGTACGCTCAGATGGGAACACGCTCGCATTGTGTGGTTACGCTCCTACTGCTAGCCAGCAGGCTTGCCCATGAATTTTTCCAGCCCGTACCCCGCAAGTAAGTGTCTCCATGCCAACGGAAAGCACTTTGAGTACCTGCTCTGACCGCATGATCCTCACACACTTGCGCTGTGTGTTTTTTTTTCCCCCACCAAGTGCTGGCGTGGGTGGGCAGCTCGGCCGTGACGGGAGGGCAAGGGAACGATCTACGTCCTAAAACCCATAACATTTCATCCACATTTGACCTTCTGGTATCTCGTGCTCAGTGGACACAGGTACAAAATGCCATTTGAGTATATAATATAAAAAGCACTTTAGTATGGCATACTTGAAATGGCAGTTTGCTACACTTCCAGGTTTTAGCCCTCCAGTTTTTGTCAAGTGAGTATTATTAATCAACACACAGCACCGTAACCTCTCGATGAAATAAGCAGGAAGTAATTTACCTGCATGGCTTTAATTGGCTTTGATGGGCATAAACCCAAAGTGGGGTGCTCTGCTAAGTAGTAATATGGAGCAGCTCCTGGAACCTGGCCTTCCTGATTCAGCTCAGGCCCTCTGCTAGCATCTCGGTACCAGCTTAGCTTCGGCACGTCTGGGTCTAATACTGACCTGGTACTGAAGTGCTAAATTAAGGCTGCGCCTAAGCTCTGCAGGGGCGGGTAGGTTCTATTTATAGCCAATTTATAGGTTATATTTCAAGGCAATCTAGTCATTTGTTGACTGTTTGACATCCAGTATTGGGGCTTTGTAACGTTCCTGTGTAGTGTGGCCACAGAATGCTGGCTTTTCCTACTATGTTGTGTGACCTAAAATGGACATAATGAATCTGACCCCCCCCCCCCTCCAGTTTTGTGAATGACATGGTTTCTCCCAGAAACGGGTAACCACACAATGGATGCTCACCAATCTCGGCATGCCAGGGTCATCCCGGATCATTCCACACGACTATTGCATAGACTGCCATTATATTTTTTTTTTTTTCTTTTTTTTTACTGTACACAGACATGCTTGCAGTGAATCGGTCCAAAATGTGACACTTGCAGCTTTTGGAGTAGCATCAATGCCCTTTGTTCAGTGGCGGAGGTCCTGTGACTCTAGTGCATGTGACTTGTACTGTATTTCTCTACAGTGTTGTGCGCTGCAGTTGTGTTCACCCTGTATTTAATGCGCTTCATCCTTCCCTCCTTTCAGCAGCTGTAATTTAGTTGAAACAGAAACATCCTGACCTTGACTGGGCATGTGGTAACTGAAACCTGTTCCCAGGAAAAAGTCGGGGAGGAGGGGGGGGAGGAGTCTGATGTAATTGAACGCAGCTTCTTCAGTTGGGAGAATTAAATCTAAGTGAAAACGCAGCTGTGATCACTAGGCTGGCGTACGGAGCGACTATGAGGTGATACTCGTACACTCGTCCTTCTCCAGGCAGAGAGCGCAGGTTGACTTAAGCACAGGAACAAGGGAACGTTTGCTTTTCTGAGCTGCTCTCGGCAGTTAGCATTTTGTTTAGGTTTCAGTTTTCAATTATGAATGACTTCTGGGATATTCCGCTAAGTGGTAAAACAGCCACGTTTCTAACGTTTTCCTGACCAGTGGACCACTTGATTCTGCACTTAAAGCGAGGACCAAAAAAAGTAGCTCAGAGCTGCTTTCTCTGTATCTGGTTCTCAAAGCGCATTTGCCCACATGTGGTTGGACTGTATGGTCCTTGCTGGGTTTGCCCACTGCAACATTTTAACACCAGCTAGCCAATAGCGAGTGACGTGTAAGTACATATGCTCACCATACTGAACATGATTGTTTTGTTTTGTTTTTTCTCCACCCCCATCCACAGTAATAGTTTCACAATTTTCCACTGCAAGGCTGAAGTGCTTTAGACCAGTTGTTCACTGTATTGTAAGCTGGTTACAAATCCACTCATTTTGAGGCTTTGTAATATACAAATCAGCTTCCCAGTTGGTCTCCCACCTACCAGTTCTCACTTTATCCTTCAGGAAAGCTTTCCTGGGTAAGATTTCAGTAAAGTCAAACGAGGATGGGCAGAAGCATGAAATATCAGGATGTGCTGAAGGAAAACTTTGCTGTTAATTCTTTTGCTAGTCTTTGGTTGGTCAAGATGTGCTGATTATCTGTACTATGAGCTTGATGCTTTAATAAATGCTTTTATTAAACAATTCTGTTGTCAGAGTGGAATTTTACTTTGCCTGAATTATGTCTTGATTAGAACTCTGGAGCAATATTATCATTCCAGAAGAAGAAGAATATGATTCAAAGTGTCTGCGAAGCTATGGAATAACCTTTTAGGCTTAAATCCCTTGGTCCTGCATTCATGCAATGTAAAGGCTGTGTGGAATTTCCTGAGAACGGCAGTGTTTCACAGAAGATAATTTGCTTACTGTTCGTAGGTTTGAAATGCAGTTCAATGTGTAATGCGTTCATAAATAGTTAAACCATAGCCAGTTCATAAATGGAAAACCATAAATGGAACCAAGCAAAACAATGTAGCATAGCATGAAAGTCTAAAGATGCCACATTCTGATTGGTTGGAAAATACTGCCTATTTCATGTTATCATTGCATGTTATCTATCGTGTGGCTGATTTTAGAATACTAAATTTTAGTTCCCATACTGTTGGTTTTTTGGTTGTAGAAAAATATAAAATTCCGTTGATAATCTGGCATTCATTGTACACTAGGTTCACAGAATGGAGGGTTTGGGACAAGGACCTCAAAACACACGTACTTAAAACGAGGATAAAAAAAGTAGCTCAGAACTGCTTTCTCTGTATCTGGTTCTCGAAGAGCCTTTGCCTACCTGTGGTTGGACTGTATGGTCCTTGCTGGGTTTGCCCAGCTAGCCAACAGCGACCTCCAGACACAAGCTAATACACATCGTCAATCTAGTACAACCACAGCAAGTAAACACTTAAATTCTGGAAAGCTCATTGTTCTGAAGAAATGCAACGTCATGAATCTTTTTTCTCTGGCCCCCCCTCCCTCCCACACTTGGCCCTGGGGGAGAAATTGGCTTGCTGACAACAATATGAGTAGAGACCTAGTTTTGAATATTTGAATATGTCTAGGCTCTGTTTCCTGGCAATAACTAAACACGGGCAAGACTGGCTTCAATCATCCACAGAAGACTGATGAATAACAGGAAAGAGTGTATTTATTACACACTTCTGCACCTTTTAGTGAAGTGCTCTTTCAGGACCCGATCTCTTCTCAATTTAGCCTCCATCTTTGTGACCCAGTAATGATGCTATAAAATACTTGAATTACATTTTCTGTGCATTAAGATTGATGCTCAAAGTATCCTGTACCCTGACACTGGCGATAGCACGTGCTCAAAACACTTAAATCACCAAACTGCTTAGTGAAACGACATGCTAACCAAATGCAAACAAGCACTGCTAGAGACCGTGAGGAAATTTTGGTGAATTTATAGGAAGCGGTGTGTAGCTCTGCGGGAGAGGACTGTGTGTGAATGGTAGGTCTCTGGCAGAAATCCTGTGATTGGTGGAATCGTTTCACCATTGTGCCCGTGAACAAGACCCATAACTGAAACATGGTCCAGAGGCGTCAGATGAATGGCTGGCCCTAGGTTTCATTCTCATGTGTATGTGTGTCTCATTGGAGGAAAAGACGGGAAAACTGAAGAATTGTGAAATACTTATACAAATCTCAAATTAAGCGTCATTATTAGTCAAATTGCTTTTAAAAAAGACATGGCTTTGGTGACATGAATATTTGTTTTTGTTGAACTCTGAAGACATCTAGTGGTTCTTTTAAGAACTATTGAAATATCTTGATACTGGATTGTCTTACATGAATTCTTACTGTCAGCAGGAGCCTGACAATCACGTCATGAATAAGGGGATTAGAGACATAGAACTTGGTTAACAGATCAGGCACACAGCACAAAATGCTCATTGGGCACTTCTCATGTTTAGAGCTTGGTTGTTTTATTTGTTCTTTTTCTTAATAAATTCTGTCCTCCATCATGTAGTTGGGTGATTTATGGTTTAGAGAGGAAAGTTTGTGCTGATCATTATCTCAGTTGACATAATTCAAGTATATTCATCAGTCCAGGTTGTGGGGGTCGAGAGCCTATCCCAGAAGCCACGGGCACAAGGATGGGAGTAACCCAGGATGGGGTGCTAATCCATTGCAAAGCACGCACGCACACACACACAAAATTAACCTCTGCGTGTTTCTGGTTTGTGGTGGAGAAACCCCACTCCGACATATGGAGAGCATGCAAACGCCACACACATAAAACAAAGAGACCCCAAGTCTGTTCCCAGAGGTGTGAGGCAACAGTCCTAACCACAGACCACCATGCTCCCCCCTGAAAACTCATATTAATTTTAGATTTTATATTCAAATGTTGACTAAGAGAGAATCTATATACCTATATCTGTTTAGCAATACAATATTCCGATCTTATGGAAAACCATATCTAGCTCAGATTTAGCAATATCATACGAGTCACGAAATGCATCGCTTCTCGCCAATCCTCCAAAAAACCGTCCTATTATTGCGTAATATAGGCAATGTTGCCAGGTCCAGCAAAAATCTCCAGCCCAAGGTCTGCTTGAAACCCAACCCACGGAAGCTTAAACTAGCTCAATATCTGAAATCCCAGTATACTGTATCTCAAAGAAATAAACCAGTATTTTGCATGCGATCACGTTCAAATGTCCAACATTTTAAAACCACAGTAGACGTCACGTAGACGGATGAACTCTCTCTCCCCAGGGCTGCCAGCTTTGGTCAGCTGGCTGGAGTGAGATTTACAATTCGAGACAAGTATGCGCACACACACACGGAATTACATGTATGTAACTGTGATTACCTTCTAAATAGTCTGTAGGGTTTGCAAACTACCCCAACGCTTCTGATGTAGCCAATTTCAGGTTTATAATGGAAAAATACGGATTTGCCGTAAGATTGCTCGCGTGAGAGTCTGAAAGCGTGAGTGTCACGCCATATGCGTGAAAGTTTGCAACCCTGCGTCTGTCTGACTTTCTGAGAATAACAATTCAGTATTAGGATTAGGAGCCACTTGCATTCATGATAATTTCTTTTTCCCCTTAGTTCCGCTGCCGCGATAATTATGAAAACAGCTCGAAAACCCGCAACTCGCGACCTCCTAATATTTATCCGCAACTGTATTTTCAAAATATCCCAATTTGACTGCAAAAACCGTGGCCTCAGTATACAAACGGAAATGACGTTGGTACACGTGCATCGCTGGTTTTACTTCCGGTATGTTTTATCACTGAAATTCACGTGGAGTTTGCTGCTCTGTAAAACGTCAAGATCGCAAGAATTAGAAGTCAGGTTCTTATTTGAAAATGACGACCTTGGACAGAGTCGCGTGAGTTTTTACGTTTTGTCTGACGGTGCAAGAACTGATGATGGGGGTTTTGGACCATAATACTGATTGTTTACAGCGTTGCCTTCCTAATAAGATTATTCGGAATAATACTATTCGTCAATTCGTTTCATTTCTCACGAGTTTCACAAGCCATACAGCAACCTAAAGTGTATGATCATTCGAAATTATTCTTAATAAGTCATTTTAAAATGAACCTAACTATGAATGCATTTTATGTTTTACAGAAAACCTAAAACAAAGAGGTCAAAACGATTTCTCCAAAGCAGGGAACCAAAATTAACTGAGAACGTAAAGAATGCCATGATAATTAAAGGCGGTAACACAAGCGAGACCGTCACAAACGCCCTAAAAGATATTGTAAGTATTGTTATTGCTATTATTGTTTAAAATTCAGCCTCCTGCACAGTTTACTCATTGTTCATGAGTTGGTGAATACAAGTATTCATACTGCCATAAACTGAAAAACAAAAAATGTTTTTCTACCTTATTACGTTCTTATTTAAATGTAAGGAAATATACACAAGTGATTTAACAAGCTTTTGTTTTTTCCAGTATTCCTTAAAGAAACCAAATGCAGTTTTGTACAAAAAGTAAGTAGCTGTAAATGTAATCCTCACCGGCGTTTTCCGCGGTTTTGATTATAGTGTTTTGTTTAATAATTGTTTTAATTGTGAGTTTTAACTGTTAAAACTGGTTGTTACGTTCCTGTATGTTAATGGGGGGCAGAATTTATCTGTGTTAGCCTGCTAATGTTTATTTCCTGCCTGGTTTGCATCTGTATCAAGGGGCTGCTCTGATGGGTGACTGACTGAATGACCGTGGTTTTGCAGAAGCTTACAGCATCTTACTCATGTTTCTCAGACTGCTGTGATTCCCTGTGCAGATGGGCTATATATTATTCAAATAAAGTGATCACAGATAAGCTCCTTTTTGTTTCACTCTACTGAGCAGCGAGCCCAAAGGCTAACCTTAAATGGATGATCATATCAAGTGCTCTTTTCTTTGCAGGAAGAATACAGCTCGACCATTTGAAGATCAAACATCATTGGTAAGTATCAAGTGATTCTTCACTTTTAAAGTCAGGTATGACCTCTGACATGTCTGTGCTAATCTTCTGTGAAATCTCGTGTCAGCGTACATATTACAATGTTACTGCTGAATAGTCTGTGACATATAGTATTCAATATTATATACAAACAATTGTATATAAGATTTAATTTCTCTCTCTGACTTCAGGAATTCTTCTCAAAAAAGTCAGACTGCTCCTTGTTTCTGTTCGGCTCACACAACAAGAAACGGCCAAACAACTTCGTATTTGGTACGTTTTTCCTTTGTCCTCCACGTCCTCTGTCGTGAGATGCTTCAGATTAGGACTGAGCGATATGGAGACATTTTATCGTGATTTTTTTCCCCCTGTATTAATAATTATCACAATAAGTCAGATGATTATTTCTTTACTTCATGGCTTCATTTTTGCTTAAAATTCTCTTCGGATTCCCCTTAAATAGATTCAGAAAATGAAAAAGATGACTAAGGACTGCAAATTGAAATGCAATTTTAATCAACGAATCATAAGAAAATAAACTTTTTTATCATAGGGCGTAACACTAGAAAATGTAGACAGTATATTTTGTTCCTGGTTTTCTCTGACTACCCTGCTGTTCGTTCCAGGGAATGGATTTGACTCGAGCTGGACAATATGCCATAATAATGATATTCCACCAGCAGACCTTGGTGGAATTTGTATAAAATCAGTACAGTATTATGTAACACAACAAGTGTTTAGGCTGTATCGGGATATTCAAATTGATGGCAATATGAACGTTCATGATCACAGTGTGTTACTTTATCGATATATCGCCCAGCCAAATTTCAGATTATACATCTGACCCGTGGTTTTGTGTTACAGGACGCATGTTTGATTATCATGTGCTGGACATGATCGAGCTGGGCATCGAGAAATTTGTTTCGCTGAAGGAAATAAAGGTAAAGTCGTATAAGATGTTGCAAGGATTTGTGTGTCAGCACCTAAGTGGGGAACTATCATTGTGAATATCAAGTTTTTAAAGAAGTATCAACACGTTTGATCTAATATTGTATGGGGCTTTAGGGCGTGGGTCTTAAGGAATTAGCCCCTCATGTTAGTCTTCTGCTTGCACAGAGTGCCAGCTGCCCAGAGGGAACCAAACCTCTGCTGGTGTTTGCTGGAGATGCCTTCGACACAATCGGGGAGTATGCTCGTCTGCGGAGCATCCTGATTGGTGAGTTTAGACTTTCAGGACAGTCATTGGAATTCGGTAGTATTTTTTCTTTGAATAAGCTTTTATAACTTGTATTTGGGCCAGTTTTTACTATAACATATTGATACAAGATTATTGTAAGTGGTTCCAGTCGGCTGTGATTCTGTGCGAGGTTTCAGGAAGCTCCTCTGAAATGAGCACTGCAGAGTGAACATTCACTCATTCCCACCTTGTGATGCGATTCCATCTCCCTTATTTACAGATTTCTTCAGGGGACCGACCGTTTCCGCCATTCGGCTGGCAGGACTGGAGCACATCCTTCACTTCACGGCCCTGGATGGAAAAATCTACATGCGCAGCTACAGGTGTGTTCATCTCCTACTTCCAGCTGTCCAGCTGCCTCCCTGTTCCTCCATACCAATGCAAACTCCCAGCTTATACTCCATGCTTTCGCTGACTGAGACACTAGTCTGCCGCAGCGCTGTATCCCAAAGCTAGAATCACCCTATAGTGCTGTTTCCATTGACCTAGATCGATGTTCCTCAACCGGGGCCTCGGGGCCTCCAGATGGTCCACGCTTTAGCTCCTGGGAGCCGGGGGGGAGTAAGATTATGGACCGTCTGGGGGGCGCCTGAGGACTAGATTGAGAAACACTGACCTAGATTTTGCGCATTTTGAAGATCTGAACTGAAAAGCTCTTAATGGAAACAACCTTCAAAACAATCCTCACATATTGCAAAGAAAGTTTTTGCATTCTCTTGAGGTGGCTTTGTAAAGTCTCAAAAGAAGTAATTTACAGAACTGCAGTGGAAATAGAATATGCTTTGTTGACCTATAAAATTAGCTTATTTGTGCAGGAATTTAATGGAAGCTTGGCTCCTGATACTTTTGTACTGCCGTCTGCGTTTCTTCAGCGATGTCAGCTGCCGTTTGCTCAGTTTGCGGATGTCCTTTCTGCATTGTCCTCTCCTCTTCCGGCGCAGAGTTTTGCTGAAGAAGTCGGGCTGTCGGACCCCCAGGATCGAGCTGGAGGAAATGGGCCCCTCGTTCGATTTCATCCTTCGCAGAACGCACCTGGCGTCCGATGACCTGTACAAGACGGCCCACAAGCAGCCCAAGGCCCTAAAGGTGGGAGTGGTCAACAGAATCAGAATCAGTTTTATTAGCCAAGTATGCAGTCATACAAAATTTGACATGGTGTATTTGACAGGGCTGCAAAGTATCACATTACGATTATATCACACATGCACAATAATCACCAGAAATGTATATGATGGGCGTAAACATTTTTCCGGACGCCAGCTTTTCAGTACTATAAAGAAGCTTACTTGCACCCACGATTTTGTAAGCAGATTAGTTGTGCGCCTGAAATATTAATGAGAGTTTAATTGTGTTATGATGCTCAAATCTGCATAAAATGCAGCATATCCTTATGTTTATTACCTTCGGTTAGCACGCCGTATACCACTGTTTTGTTATATCATGGAAGCGATAAGCACTGAAGTGGCGGTGAAGACAGGGACAGCTCAGAACATCTTTTAAAAGAGCAGACATTGTGGTTAAACAAGGTAAAAAGACATCATGGTGTGGCAGGAATTTTTGCAGTTTGAAGTCCGACACGTTTATTAAAAACAAGGAAACGGCAAGTATTTTAGGTGTACTACTATATTTACTTATCAAATTATGTATGTAAGTAAATGACCATATATTACTGAAAAGCCAGCATCCAGACAAAAATTTATAGCATGTTGTCATCTACAGTCCTGGTTATTATTGCACATGCATGATATAATCCTGATGTGATATTCTGCATGCCTAGTTTTTGTTCCTAATAAACACAAAAACTAAGACTACAGGGATTAGAATAATGGATGTATTCATAGATATGCATAAAAATCATGTATTCTGAAGTAAAATGCAGATATGCAATAGTCCAGAGGCAGCCTGTGGGTCAGGTGTTGAGTAGTGTAGCTGTTCATTTCTCAGTCTAGTGGTTCTGTTGGGCTGGAACCATCTCCCTGAAGGGAGAATTTTGTAGAGTATAATTGTGTGTTCATGTTGCTTCAACCACTGCAGTCATGTTGTTTTGGTAGAGATTGGCCTTGGAAAATGTTCAGATGCTATTTTCCCTGTAGAGGGGGAACAGGTGGCTCTGGCAGCTTGTTTATCTGTCTCTGGAAACTGGACAAAGGCAGCTCATAATTGGTGTTTTCTGTAATAGTAGTAGTATGCACTGTAAAATTAACTCTTTAATTACACAACTTTGCATGAGTGGTCAGGTAATTATACTGCTGTGTTTTGAAACGGAAATGTCGTAAGTCATTAAATTGTTTGCATACTGTTGCAGCCGAAGAACAAGAAGAACGTTTCCCACAATGTTTTTGGCACCAAGTTTGGACGCCTGCACATGCAGAAGCAGAACCTGGACAAACTGCAAACTCGCAAGATGAAGGGTTTGCGCAAGAGGGGCGGCGATGTCATGCAGGGCGAGGACGCCGTGTCCCCGAAAAAATCCAGAGACGAATGAAGTCTGATCTGGAGTCTGCTCCCCAAAAACTCCAGTGAACGGAACTAGGAAACATGCTGATGATATTTAAGATGAAAGGGGCTGGCACGTATGTGAAGGTGCTCCGCTTATCTTTCCTCAACCAAGCTAAATACTCAGAGAAACCAAATGAAATCAGTAAGAAAATGCTAATTTTATTGAATTAACCGTAATAGAATGCAGAATCACATATATGCCAGCCCTTGAGAGCCACGACCAGAGACCTTGCATAAAGTGGGCATCTTGGGGATACCTTTGGACTATTTTCGCACCTTGAGGAATGTGGGGTATTCTCTTTCCAGCTCAATGCATTGTTGCATAATTGAATAAAATGAACTTTGATAGAAAGGCGTGGAACTTGTCTTGGCATTTCAGGTTTCCATCACATTTACAGTGCACCATGAAATTTGAGGAGCTCCGTCAGATAAGGGGCTGACTGCTTTCTGATTAGAGGTCAATTTAGCCATTTTGGCACATTGCTATACTGCTGAAGACAAAAAAAACATTTATATAAGAAGGTAACTGCAACCCTCAACTGCACGTTAGTATAAACCACGTGTATTACTCTTTAATAGAAGCTTCCAGTATTTTATATCTTGTGGGTAAACGCCGGATAAAGATTTGCTGTATTTGGTAATTGATTTTCATGTTGACTGCCAGAGGGAGACAGTTTACACCCATAGAAACATATTATCATGCCATATTGCAGGGTTATTCAAATCACGGTCCTAAAAGGCCAAGCACTGCTGATTTTCCAGCCGTCCTTTATCTGTCAATCAGGTGTGAAGCCTCTGTGGCCAATCAGAATCATTAACTAATAAACTAACTGCCTGGAAGAACTGGAAACACGGCCTGGATTTGTGATTCAGGGCTAGATTTCAGATCCCGCAATATTGTTTTAGAATGTTTTAATCACTTTACAATTCATACATTCCAGCTGATTTTTTAAATAACTGTCCATAGGCTTCAGTATGGAGTTGGTCCCTCCTTTGCAACGATAACAGCTGCCAGTCTTCTGGGACAGTTTTCCACAAGATTTTGGACTGTGTCTGTGGGAATTATTGCCCATTCATCCAGAAGAGCATTTGTAAGGTCAGGCACTGATGTTGGACATGAAGGCCTGGCTCACAGTCTCTATCCTACAGTAGTTCAAGGTGCTCAATGGGGTTGAGGTCAGTACTCTGTGCGGAACAATCAAGTTCTTCCACACCAAATTCACCCATCTATGTCTTTACAGACCTTGCTTTGTGCACTGGGGCACAGTCGTGCTGGAACAGAAATGGGCCTTCCCCAAACTGTTCACACGAAGTTGGAAGCATAGAATTGTCCAAAATGTCATGGAATGCTGAAGCATTAAGAGTTCTCTAGTTTTTGTGCTGGGGTAATGCCAGACGGAGTTTCTTATTGTGTCAACATCGGTTACTTTTACATATTATGTGCCCCAGCACCCTGTTCTGTCTGTCACTGCCTGGCGGAGTGTCTGTTGTTTCTGAATGCTTCCATTTTGCAATGATACCAGTTACAGTCACTGGAATATCCAGAAGGAAAGAAATTTCACAAATTGACTTATTGCAAAGGCAGCATCCTATGACAGTACCACACCTGAATTCACTGAGCTCTTTTACAAATGTTTGTAAACCTGACTGCATGGCTAGATGCTTGATTTTACACACTTGTAGCAATGGGTCTGAATGAAACACCTGGGGGTATTCCCTAAAAGTAGCTAAAGAAAGCCAAACTTTCCCAAAAAAAAGTCAGACTCAAACTAGCGCCATCTCTAAACTAAACGCGGTTCAGCTTTAACTAATCAAGGCTCATACAAGACAGACTTGCATAGTCTCACTTAGTGCGCACACCCGCGATATTTAAGAAGCCAAACGAATGGATGAACGGTAGATCGATCAAATGAGTCGGAAAGCATGTAAAACGTGAGCGGTGGTTCCCCCCCGCTGCAGAATAAACGCTGCTGATGGAGCTGTATGAAGAATACAAAGATATAATCGCTAAAAAAAAAGGAAATACTGCGGCCATAAATACAGCCAGGGAGTTGGCTTGGCCACGAATTGCAGATAGACTACGTAAGTTACATAAATGTTACAAGTGCCTAATATGGTGGTACAGTGCTTTATGCTGTCGCCTTACACCGCGAAAGTTTCTGGTTTGATCCCCATAGCCAACGGGTAATCTGATGGGTTAACTTCACGCGTCATTTTTACTGTATAATAATGCTATTCTGTATTATTTGATCTCCGTAAAATACTTTCAGTCGCATCCGTGTGAAATTTTCTGCACAAATAACCGTGTCTTGTCTTTGCTTTTTATTAATAAACTTTCAAAGTAGACTATGACTAAACAAAATATAAAAATATCTTCCTGTTCATATTTTAACGGATTTTTTTTTCCATTGCACTTCATGTTTGACCTTTGTAGTATGGGTATGCCTTTATTTTAATTATTTTGGAATTAATTGGAATGCTGAGACGTAATTTTTATCATCTTTTGGGACTCTCTCAGTTACCACCAGAGTGCGAATTACCCCTCCATAATTGGGGGGTACTGCCTTCATAACACTTCTGACCATTATGGTCCGCTACCGCGTCAATACGAATAGTCGCCACCAGGATCAATGTTAAGACTGCAAGATGCACCAGGGGTGTTTACTAACATGTATGCAACACACGGTCATGGTCTGGACATGCGACAAAATCAGAATCAATACAGAAGATCTCATTATCCTTATCCCTATCCAAAAGAACTTGATTTTGCTAACTCCCAGGAATTATCCTAGGAGAAGTATACTAGTAAAAGTAATAAGCCTATACATTTACAAACAGCCTGGTCTGGTCCCGCAGTCTGCTGTTATTCCTGCCCTCTCAGCCCCCCCAGCTCCAACAGCCTTCAGAAATAAATATTTGTCTATTAGGCTAATATCTGTCTTGATGATACAGTAGATCTTAAAGTACAGCCTAATTTCTAACTCACCTCTTGGTCCTGCGCGCTGTCCTCATCCTGCCATCTCCCTGCTGCCTGCACACTGTCCTCATCCTGCCATCTTCCTGCTGCCTGCTGACTGCCCTGCACACTGCCCTCATCCTGCCATCTTCCTGCTGCCTGCCCTCATCCTGCCATCTCCCTGCTGCCTGCTGACTGTCCTGCACACTGTCCTCATCCTGCCATCTCCCTGCTGCCTGCACACTGTCCTCATCCTGCCATCTTCCTGCTGCCTGCCCTCATCCTGCCATCTCCCTGCTGCCTGCCCTCATCCTGCCATCTCCCTGCTGCCTGCTGACTGTCCTCATCCTGCCATCTCCCTGCACACTGTCCTGCTCACTGTCCTCATCCTGCCATCTTCCTGCTGCCTGCACATTGTCCTCATCCTGCCATCTTCCTGCTGCCTGCTGACTGTCCTCATCCTGCCATCTCCCTGCACACTGTCCTGCTCACTGTCCTCATCCTGCCATCTTCCTGCTGCCTGCACATTGTCCTCATCCTGCCATCTTCCTGCTGCCTGCACACTGTCCTCATCCTGCCATCTTCCTGCTGCCTGCCCTCATCCTGCCATCTCCCTGCTGCCTGCCCTCATCCTGCCATCTCCCTGCTGCCTGCTGACTGTCCTCATCCTGCCATCTTCCTGCTGCCTGCACACTGTCCTCATCCTGCCATCTTCCTGCTGCCTGCTCACTGTCCTCATCCTGCCATCTCCCTGCTCACTGTCCTGCACACTGTCCTCATCCTGCCATCTCCCTGCTCACTGTCCTCATCCTGCCATCTCCCTGCTCACTGTCCTCATCCTGCCATCTCCCTGCTCACTGTCCTCATCCTGCCATCTCCCTGCTCACTGTCCTCATCCTGCCATCTCCCTGCTCACTGTCCTCATCCTGCCATCTCCCTGCTCACTGTCCTCATCCTGCCATCTCCCTGCTCACTGTCCTCATCCTGCCATCTCCCTGCTCACTGTCCTCATCCTGCCATCTCCCTGCTCACTGTCCTCATCCTGCCATCTCCCTGCTCACTGTCCTCATCCTGCCATCTCCCTGCTCACTGTCCTCATCCTGCCATCTCCCTGCTCACTGTCCTCATCCTGCCATCTCCCTGCTCACTGTCCTCATCCTGCCATCTCCCTGCTCACTGTCCTCATCCTGCCATCTCCCTGCTCACTGTCCTCATCCTGCCATCTCCCTGCTCACTGTCCTGCACACTGTCCTGCACACTGTCCTCATCCTGCCATCTTCCTGCTGCCTGCTCACTGCCCTCATCCTGCCATCTTCCTGCTGCCTGCACACTGTCCTCATCCTGCCATCTTCCTGCTGCCTGCTCACTGTCCTCATCCTGCCATCTCCCTGCTGCCTGCTCACTGTCCTCATCCTGCCATCTCCCTGCTGCCTGCACACTGTCCTCATCCTGCCATCTCCCTGCTCACTGTCCTCATCCTGCCATCTCCCTGCTCACTGTCCTCATCCTGCCATCTCCCTGCTCACTGTCCTCATCCTGCCATCTCCCTGCTCACTGTCCTCATCCTGCCATCTCCCTGCTCACTGTCCTCATCCTGCCATCTCCCTGCTCACTGTCCTCATCCTGCCATCTCCCTGCTCACTGTCCTCATCCTGCCATCTCCCTGCTCACTGTCCTCATCCTGCCATCTCCCTGCTCACTGTCCTCATCCTGCCATCTCCCTGCTCACTGTCCTCATCCTGCCATCTCCCTGCTCACTGTCCTCATCCTGCCATCTCCCTGCTCACTGTCCTCATCCTGCCATCTCCCTGCTCACTGTCCTCATCCTGCCATCTCCCTGCTCACTGTCCTCATCCTGCCATCTCCCTGCTCACTGTCCTGCACACTGTCCTCATCCTGCTCACTGTCCTGCACACTGTCCTCATCCTGCTCACTGTCCTGCACACTGTCCTCATCCTGCCATCTCCCTGCTCACTGTCCTCATCCTGCCATCTCCCTGCTCACTGTCCTGCACACTGTCCTCATCCTGCTCACTGTCCTGCACACTGTCCTCATCCTGCTCACTGTCCTGCACACTGTCCTCATCCTGCCATCTCCCTGCTCACTGTCCTCATCCTGCCATCTCCCTGCTCACTGTCCTCATCCTGCCATCTCCCTGCTCACTGTCCTCATCCTGTCCTCATCCTGCCATCTCCCTGCTCACTGTCCTCATCCTGCCATCTCCCTGCTCACTGTCCTCATCCTGCCATCTCCCTGCTCACTGTCCTCATCCTGCCATCTCCCTGCTGCCTGCACACTGTCCTCATCCTGCCATCTCCCTGCTCACTGTCCTCATCCTGCCATCTCCCTGCACACTGTCCTGCACACTGTCCTGCACACTGTCCTCATCCTGCACACTGTCCTGCACACTGTCCTGCACACTGTCCTCATCCTGCCATCTCCCTGCACACTGTCCTCATCCTGCCATCTCCCTGCTCACTGTCCTCATCCTGCCATCTCCCTGCTCACTGTCCTCATCCTGCCATCTCCCTGCTCACTGTCCTCATCCTGCCATCTCCCTGCTCACTGTCCTCATCCTGCCATCTCCCTGCTCACTGTCCTCATCCTGCCATCTTCCTGCTGCCTGCTCACTGTCCTCATCCTGCCATCTCCCTGCTGCCTGCACACTGTCCTCATCCTGCCATCTTCCTGCTGCCTGCTCACTGTCCTGATCCTGCCATCTCCCTGCTGCCTGCTCACTGTCCTGATCCTGCCATCTCCCTGCTCACTGTCCTCATCCTGCCATCTTCCTGCTGCCTGCTCACTGTCCTCATCCTGCCATCTCCCTGCTCACTGTCCTCATCCTGCCATCTCCCTGCTCACTGTCCTCATCCTGCCATCTTCCTGCTGCCTGCTCACTGTCCTCATCCTGCCATCTCCCTGCTGCCTGCACACTGTCCTCATCCTGCCATCTCCCTGCTCACTGTCCTCATCCTGCCATCTTCCTGCTCACTGTCCTCATCCTGCCATCTCCCTGCTCACTGTCCTCATCCTGCCATCTTCCTGCTGCCTGCACACTGTCCTCATCCTGCCATCTCCCTGCTGCCTGCTCACTGTCCTCATCCTGCCATCTCCCTGCTGCCTGCACACTGTCCTCATCCTGCCATCTCCCTGCTGCCTGCACACTGTCCTCATCCTGCCATCTTCCTGCTGCCTGCACACTGTGCTCATCCTGCCATCTTCCTGCTGCCTGCACACTGTGCTCATCCTGCCATCTTCCTGCTGCCTGCACACTGTGCTCATCCTGCCATCTTCCTGCTGCCTGCACACTGTGCTCATCCTGCCATCTTCCTGCTGCCTGCACACTGTGCTCATCCTGCCATCTCCCTGCTGCCTGCACACTGTCCTCATCCTGCCATCTTCCTGCTGCCTGCACACTGTCCTCATCCTGCCATCTTCCTGCTGCCTGCACACTGTCCTCATCCTGCCATCTCCCTGCTGCCTGCACACTGTCCTCATCCTGCCATCTTCCTGCTGCCTGCACACTGTGCTCATCCTGCCATCTCCCTGCTCCTGTGCCTCTCCTGCCTTCTGCTGACCACCACTTTCCTTCATACACATTAACAGTTTGCAAAACTGCACCTATACTTTTGGTGTAATGTTCTGTAGCTCTCAACAGTAATGTTTCCTACTTACTCTTCTTTTACCACCAAAAACGTGTCTGATGTCTCCATCTTTCCTTTTCCTCATAGTGTGTCTGTGAATAAAATCTAATCTATGTTTAACAAAACAGTATCTGGGCTATCAGATGAAGCTTCTAAAAATGTTCATAAATATGAAATTGTGGAATGCAGAATCAATACCACTAAAATTAAAATAATAGGGTTTATAAAATGACCATGATCGATTTTACCTCACCAAATAAGCCTGATTTAAATAGAAAACTTAGCTTATCTTGCTAGTTAACGTAACTAACGTTAACTGTATCGGCCTCAGAAGGACATTGGTAAGTAATTCAACTTATAAAGACGTCAGCTTGCATTAGTAGATGAAACACTTAAACGAATAAATGAAGGTTGTAAAATAACACATTTTCAACATGCTAGACTTCTGCTGGCTACTTACATTTACCAATGCACGACAAACAGTACCATGACAGACAAACACAATGAACTGGTCACTCAATGAGAATGAATGACGCAACCGACTGGCTAAGTTGCTTCTATCGCAGAGGTGGGTAAAATGGTACGGTCCACACTAGGGGTGTCTGAAATCGTTTTACATAAAATTTTCCTACAAGGTGAGGTTATCTTTTAATTTTTTTTTTTACAACGAGATAAAGATGTTAAGACCCCCCCCCCCCCAAACTGCTATTTTTGTCTATTTGGGGGGGTCTGGGTCTTGATCGGGTGTACTGTACCCCCCGTAATTCGAACCATGGTTACCCAGCAAACAATTTTCGGTTCGGCGAATGTTCGCTAAGCGGTGCGGGAACGTTACACGATCACTTAAGCGAACGTTCCGCTAACGTAATTCAGGAAAGTTTTATTAACGTTCTCGGAAGGTTTGTTTTTGAGAAACTGTACAGTTCGCGGACTTAAATAATTCAATATTGTAATAATTCTCTCTCCAGTTCCCGTCGAGGATTAGTAAAACACCGAAATTACCAAAAGTCCAAAATAATCCCAAAAATATACAAATGTAAAACAACTTATAACAAATTATCAGAAACAGAAATTAAACATTTCACTTAGCTTGTTCAAATGTGTTTTATTATACAACATATGTATTATACATTTGTATATTTATAATGATAAATACCAAAATACATTTAAAATAAATTAATAAAATAACATTATAAAGAAATGGTTGGGGCCGAGGGGTCACTGCAGCCAAAATGAACAGATGTAATCTCACTCTAAACATTCGATGAAACTTGAGAGCGTGTCATAATATTTTTTCCAGTATTATAACATTAACATGATAATACATTTTTCAATGGTCATGTATGACTAAATGTAAATGCAGAAAACATCATGTTGAAGCTCATTGCTCCTAGTTAGAGTTCTGGGGTATTACATATAATTCTCTCAGAAATCCTGTCAGGTTAGCATAGCTATCTTACGTTGAAAGTTAATTAATTAATTAATTAATTAAATAAAATCTTAGAAATTCTGTCAGATTAGTGCGTGTAATGGTAAAAACGTTACATGAAATCTTCTCTGAAATCATCTAATATAATATAATATGACATATATACTTAGACATTCTATACAACATTTACATCACTTCTCTCTAAGCTGCTGGTTACCCCGACGACGAGTAACGTCCGCGAGCGCACGTCGTCTTTTTCAAATCTGACGCACTAGGCGCCGGCGTTCTGTATCAGGGACCAATCGATTAACTTCATGTGTCAAGTACTGATGGAATACCCGGATGGGCTTTCGTTTTTTGTATTAAATAGAGTGCACACTGGAGACAATTTTAATGGGCATTCAAATTTATAGATCAGTGTTGATAAACACATCACAGCACACAGTGCACAATAAAATGTGTCTTCTGCATTTAACCAATATGCCCTAAAGGTTATTTTATGGTTCTATAAAAATAACCTCAAGGGAACATTCACAGAACGTTAGTAAAAGGATACAAAAATGTACCCTTAGTAGAACCTTCAGGAAACATTCCCTAAAGGTTCTCCCAAGGTTCCACAAAATGTGACCTTTAGAAAACGTTCTAGGAACGTTTGTAAAAGGTCACATTTTGTGGAACCCTTTTTGAATGTTCCAAGAACGTTCTCTGAAGGTTGGAACCTTCGGGGAACCTTTAGGGAACATTTCCTGATGGTTCCATGTTTGCTGGGTCTGCAGAACTTTTCCCCTGCCCATCTCTTCTGCATTCAACACATCAACTGAGTACTGAATGTCGGCTTATGTTATATGTGATAGCCCTAGTCGAAATTTTTCTGTCTGCCTGTGTGTCATGTTTCTCATTCGCAGTTTCTTATCCACAAGATCCTTGCCACCTTAAACTAGTGATGGGCAAATGAAGCTTCAAGAACCATCTGCTGTATTTTTTGACCTCACTAGATGGCGCTCTTGGCTTGCTTTGAGGCATGCTTTGAGCCCTTTTTTGAACAGACAGCACCATCTAGTGGAGTAAAAAAAAACATCAAATAGTTTATAAGTATCATTTTGCCCATCACTACCTTAAACGCCCTTTGAAATCTATTATGTCTATTAAGACTTACTGAAAAACAATTTTACTGTCAAGTTTACTGGGAGGGTGAAGTTAAAGTAACGGCAAGACATTAAGTGCACCCTTTCCGTGATGCCAAATGACATTGGCACATAGATTGAAATGGGCCCGAATGTTAAATTGTTTGAAGCAACAATATTCCAAGGTATAAAATAATCGTGCAAAAACAATGAAAAGTTGGACAAAATCAGGACGGCAATCAAAAAGGTTATCTATAGGCCTAATTCGCATATTAGGTGAAAAAAGCAAAAAAGTTAAAATGGCTTAACGGACATTTCTTTTCTGAATATTAAGTATTTTATTTTAATGACATTGATGGCATTTGGACAAATTACCTAAAAAAATACATAGCTTTAACATTTGGTTTGTATGCTTGTGTTACGACGTTGCTTGTAAAATCCGCTCAGGAAAAGCCACGGAACTTAGATTTTAAAGACAAACGATTACATGAAGGACGTCGTATAGTATCGACTCGAATATTTGGTAGATGTGTGTCTACACTAGATGTCGCTGTAAACTCCCATAAGGCACCAACAATAGTGTATATAGCATATTACAGAACTGCTCCGAATTTGGAATTTTAAGAAACATGTGAGTGTTTCAGATTTATAGGTACTGGACATTATATGATGCGTGAATACCACATGTATCTTGGGAAGATCACTTTTACCTTAAGGAATGTACAATTGAGAAAGCAGGGTCTGACAGACATTGTTACGTGCCACACCAAATAATTCTCTATTACTGTTGTCCAGTATTACCTGCAAAAGCATGGTATTTCAGCACGGCTAAACTTAAAGTAGTAATGTAGGAAGTGAATGCTTTTAATATAGGACTAAATAATTGACATAATTAGTTAAGCTCACTACTATACCATTTGTGCGTGGCTTGCCATTACTCTTGAATTGAGAGCATAGTGTCCAATGAGCGAATCTGTCCTACGAATGTCCCGCCCCGAATCTGAAGTATTTTACAATGTTGCAACACTGCTTGTCACTTGCAAGTAGGCTGCAATAAGTGGATACACTTAAATTAGATAGAATTCATATTCTGTTTTGCATTTTCTAACAAGAAATACTCGACACTATATTAAGCATTAAAGTGCGTTGACTGATGTGAGGAACACATCTAAAATAATTCAGATCACTGCTTTATGTTTTAAGTTCGTTACCTGTTTGTAGAGTACACACTGAGGCAGCCAAAAGGCTTAAATCAATTTCATTTAGTGCCGCTATTATATGCATTTTACTGCAACAGTACTCAGCAGAAGAGCGGCAGGAGAAGACTGGAAGAAGCAATATGACAGACAATGATTGTGCTACAACAAAAGACGCGATCGGCACCGTGCCCACGACGGAGAGCGAAGGAGTAACGGAGGACAAGAGGCAGAATGGGGAGAGCAAGGGGACCACCACGGAGAAGATCCCCGAGGCTGACACAAAAGAGTTCGAGCACCCCGAAGGAGGATGGGGATGGGTGGTCATGCTGGCTGCAATGTGGTGCAACGGCTCGGTGTTCGGGATCCAAAACTCCTTCGGCATCCTTTACGTGTCCCTTCTGGCAGAGTTCGGCTCCTCCAACGACGAGGACCTCAGGTTTAAAACAGGTCAGATATCCCAAACGAGCGGTGCTGCTGATCCACGCCGCAGGCTTGCATATCGCTTGCATATTGTGATGTAAATTAATAGTATCTTTCGCTACATAATAACAGAAATGTGAGCTTGCTGGTAGCCGTCCTTTCGGGAGCCCCGATTCAATTGCGCTCGCAAAACCAGTTCTGCGTTATACAATCGTCAATTTTAAGCGTAGAACGTTCTTTTTCGGTACTATAGTTGGCAGTACACGTGTTGCGCTGGATTCGGGCTCGGGGGAGAACCTAAAGAAAGATCTCCTGTGTGTAGAAGTTAACTAATGAATTTAAGCTAAAGAGTACCTTTGTTATTTAAGTCTGTAATACGATTTTCAAGGGTATTACATATGTATATGTTTCACACCCCGCAATCTGCTTCTAGCTCAGCAACTCACATGGTCTTCAGTGACCATGAGGTAAATGCGGCCAAGCATGGAACGGATGCATATATGCAATCCCAGATTTCGCCAAGGGACAGAAAACTAAAACATAGAAATTGGCACAGCAGAGATCAAATGCACCCAGATTCGTAACAGCTGTACCAAAGTACAAAATGTTCCCTCCGCATAAAATGCTGACCAAATAATGCCATTTATGTTACATTCATATTTCTTTAGCAGATTATTCTGTTCAAATGCGACATACAGCGAGACGTATAATGAGTAAAATTTCGAATCCGTATTAGAAAATCCGTCTCTTGGGAAATGCATAACAAAAAGCTACGCAAAGCTCTAAAATAACGACGTTGGTACTGTAGTTACGGCTGCATGGAAAAGTTAAAGATATATTCCAGCATTGTAACCATACAGAAATCTAACTGTGGGCCTTTCTCAAAAAGCAAACGTGTGTTACACGAAGTGATCTGTGGACTCTGTGTGGGCTCTAGTGATCGGGTAATAACGTTTTGCTGCATTGAGAACATGCCGTAATATGAATAACAGGTGAGTAACCTGATATTGATATTGTCACAGATTGCTTATCTTCAACTAAATGTCTCATGGTTACTGTAATTGAATAACGGCGCAGTACAAAGTGCAGAAGTGCGTTGTTTTAAACGGAGGGGAATACACAAAACGTTCAGCGACGCTTATCATTACAGAGATTATTGAAGATGGTGGGGAAAATTATATTTTATAAGGCAATCGAAAGATAATTTGAAATATGACTAGTTCTTAAGGACGCAGAAATCTGTGGGTTAAGAACTCTTAAATTATGCGTTTCAAATCATTGTACTTCTCACTAAATGGTTCTCAACGCTTCGCCTCACCCTCCCGAAAAAACTGGTTGCTTGGGGGTCTCCGACGACAGATTTCTCCGACCGGGGTGGGGGGGGATCGTCGCGAGAGGTCTTGCTAATGTATTGCCAACAGTGTTCGTGGTGAGTGAGGCCTTTCATAGAGATAGGCTACATGTTTCACTTTGTGTGTGCGTGTGGTTCGTTGTACCCCGATTTTTAAAATGGATCTGGAAGCATTTCGGAAAGGAATGTGTCCTCCCAGTGGCTTCCAGCGCCCAGCTTCAAATTCAGAATTAATGAATAAACGTAAATTCCAGTCTCCGAGCAACTCGTTAATTTCCCGTAACATCAGGAGTCCCGTCGGTGCTGAGTTTTATATGGTGCTGGAGTTAACGGAGTTGTTCATTTTAGTTGTTTTAACACAACTCTGATGATCTGATGGTCTTTTGTGAAGCAATCAGCGGCAACAATTATGGACAGAGTAAGGTCTACCAGTGTAATGTTCCGCTGAGTCAACCGCAAAAGGTTAACGCAATGGAAACAAAGCGTCAGAGCATCCGGTGGATATGCAGAAGCCTTGTTATCAATGCCCCCTCCGCCGACACCTTGTGCCGAAGCATACATAATCACAGGTGTGGGGGGGTCGTCGTTTATGAAACGGCATTGCCATGTCTGCAGAGTTTGGCCTTTTGCCAGGAGAGTCCCGGATACCCCCCACAGGGAAGACGTGCACGAGCAGTTGCAGCATCTCTACGCAGCTGTCAGTGCAGCCGCGCCCTCCGCCGTCCGTGTCATACTGCAGCCGTCTCCGGTATCACAGTGACTTTAAACGGGTGGCAGGTTCACTGGCTAGTGAAGCACCTCTGCCGAGCGTGTCAGCTTCACCTGAATCACGTGGCCTGTCGGTCTCCGCTCCTACCACAGTGAAAGGATTAAATATCAAAACCTGCTTTCATTGTTTTTTGGCCTGAAGTTCAGAATGAACTTGGCAGATGTATAAATTACCATGGTAATATTAGTATTGTAAATTACTTTTATAGTGTTGTTATTACTATTATTTATTGGTCAGATCTTTTTATCCAAAGTGATGTATGATCCGGATGGTAAGTTCAGACAGTGCTGGGAGCAATCAGGTGTTACCGGCCAACCCCACAACCCCGGGATGCGAATCGGCAACCTTTCAATAGCAGGCACTGCATTATAACCTGCTGAGACACACTGCCCCCTGTTTCTGTGGCTTTGCCCTGTACCTGCATTATAACCTGCTGAGACGCACTGCCCCCTGTTTCTGTGGCTTTGCCCTGTAGCTGCATTATAACCTGCTGAGACGCACCGCCCCCTGTTTCTGTGGCTTTGCCCTGTAGCTGCATTATAACCTGCTGAGACGCAACGCCCCCTGTTTCTGTGGCTTTGCCCTGTAGCTGCATTATAACCTGCTGAGACGCACCGCCCCCTGTTTCTGTGGCTTTGCCCTGTAGCTGCATTATAACCTGCTGAGACGCACCGCCCCCTGTTTCTGTGGCTTTGCCCTGTAGCTGCATTATAACCTGCTGAGACGCACCGCCCCCTGTTTCTGTGGCTTTGCCCTGTAGCTGCATTATAACCTGCTGAGACGCACCGCCCCCTGTTTCTGTGGCTTTGCCCTGTAGCTGCATTATAACCTGCTGAGACGCACCGCCCCCTGTTTCTGTGGCTTTGTCCTGTAGCTGCATTATAACCTGCTGAGACGCACCGCCCCCTGTTTCTGTGGCTTTGCCCTGTAGCTGCATTATAACCTGCTGAGACGCACCGCCCCCTGTTTCTGTGGCTTTGCCCTGTAGAAACTCAATTTAAATGCAAGGATTTGTACTTTTTAGCTGCTGTGCTTGTTAAATGTTTCATAAAGAGCTCAGCATATGTCACTGTAATATGATCCTGGCTAAAGCTGCAGCCAGACCCCAATTAGGCAAACCAGTGAAGTAAATCTTACAAATTTGGTAGCAATGACTTGTGGTGGGTTTTATTTTGGCTATTAACATTTATTAAATAAAATAAATAACATTTAAATGAATAAAAATCCCAGGCAACACACACAAACTGTAACCCTTCCCTGTAATGTAAGTTGGTTAAGAACATAAGAAATTTACAAATGAGAGGAGGCCATTCGGCCCATCAAGTTCGTTTAGGGAGAACTTAACTAATAGCTCAGAGTTGTTAAAATCTTATCTCGCTCTGATTTAAAGGAACCCAGGGTTATAGCTTGCGCTACACTAACAGGAAGACTATTCCATACTCTACACGCTGTGTAAAGAAGTACTTTCTCAAATTCATTTTGAAATGTTCTCCCGCTAATTTCTCTAAGTATTTAAGTTCTAGTATTTAAGCTAATACTGAGGTAGCCATCTGGCTGAACATGATCCAGACCTGTTAGAACAGGGGTGGCCAATCTTATCCGCAAAGGGCCGGTGTGTATGCAGGTTTTAGGGTAACCTTCAGGTCAGCTGTTCAAACCCAGGTGTGAGGACTCTTCAGCCAATCAGTCCTCTAATTAGCAATCTAATTAGGGAGCTGCAGCGAAAACCCGCACACACACAGGCCCTTTGTGGATAAGATTGTTAGAATCTTATATACCTGGATCATGTCCCCCCTTAGTCTCCTTTGCTCGAGGCTAAACAGATTCAGCTCAGCATCGAATTAATGAATAAATGTAATGAAATACTGAGGAACACTAGTGTAACTTGTGTGTTTTCGTCATGTGACTACACGTGTCATCAGACATTAGAATGCTGTTTTAATGTTTTTGACGGGAACAGGGGGTACACTTTGATCTGCCGCCTTAGATAAGATGTACTAGTATTCGGGGGTCCTCCCCCAATGCCTTAATCTTGGGATATGTTCAGTGCCTCTGTGGGCTGGGGACACAGGGGCAAATTTAGAAATTTACAAAGTACAGGGACTGTTGATTGTTTAAGGGCTAATAAAATTATTTAGCTTCTTTTTAGTCCTGTGAAATGGGGCTAGGAGATTGTGAATTACCCGAGCACTAAAAAAGGTTATATTCAGCTGATAATGTAACTGCAGTAGCACAGTGCATTCTGAGTCAACTTCAGTAATTTTACAGCATGACTTTAATATTGTGCTGAGCTTTCCCTGTTTACAGAAAAGCTTTTATTTTGATGTAAATTTCCAGCTTGATGGTCAGCTATGTGTGTAAGGAGGGAAACCACAAAACAATAACAGGCCGTCACTTTCCCCTCCTATTTTTCTTAAATATCCATTAACCAATGGGCCGATCAGGGCATCAAATCCTTGCTTCTTGTTTGGCATTTTTCTGTAAACAAATAGCAGAGCCCCTTAAAAACCAGTTTCTAATCTCTTGAGAGAAATGTTCCACCCACATTACTGTAGCAGCAGAACACATGTTTGTTTCTGTGTTCGCTGTTCAGTGTTTGTTACTAAAATAGAAAAAGGGCACACAATCTTCTCGCCGTTAATTTAATTTAGCATAGACCAAAGCAACATAAATTTGAAAAAGCAAGGTCTGGCAGTTCCTGGGGCAGTTAGGGGTTAAGGGCCCTGCTCAAGGGCCCAAAGAGGAACTCAGTCTGCTGACTGCTGCACTTGAACCCATGACCTTCTGATCATGGTCACAGAGCCCAAACCCTAGACATCCCATGCAAATGTTCTGCATCATCTGCATACCGGTTCACAACTTTTGTCATAGCCACTCCCTCTCCCTGGTCAACAGCTTTTCCCGTCGCTACCTTAGTCAACTGTTGCTTTGTGTGGCTCAGTGATTAGGAGTGTTGCTGATTCAAGTCCCGTTATTGTTGAGCAATTATTACTGTTGGGTCCTTGAGTAATACGGCCCCTAACCCTTCCTTTTCTCAGGAACTGGCTGCCTCTGCTTTCTCAAATGTACGTCATTTTAGATAAGAGTGTCTGCTAATTACATGTAATATGATGGAATCTTCATGACTAATTTCCTCTAACAAGAAATGCATGAAACATGACAGGTTAGCAAGCCACTGGTATGTTCCAACAACAATGGCTTCACATGTGGGCTGACATGATGTCAAAGGGATTTTCAAATTTCCAGTGCTTTTTTTTGGGGGAATTGAAAAGCTTATGTGCCCCCCCCCACTGAAGCCTCATGTAATCCACATAGCATGAACTGCTCCCCACTATGGCCTAGACTTTCAACATGGCTTTAGCTGAGAGCGGTAAACTCATTATAACATGTCAATCAAGAGGTTTATGGCGCTAACAAGGTGTGTAAGGCTCAGAGACTCAGTTTAATTGGTTTAGATCTTTTCACCTCCCACCTTTGATTGGTTGGTATTCTGTTGTATCCTGTGTCGGGCATACAGGACTGATACGGCCACATTGACTGGACCACATGGTCCTGAACCAGCTCTGTATCATCCTCTGTAGCCCCTGTACACCAGAACCAGAAGTACACCACGTAAATGACCCAGCACTCTGTCCTCAGACATTACTCCTAAAAATCTTGGCTTGTTTACATACAGGCATCACCTGAGTGGTTTACAAACATCGAATGCCCAGTTGTTAGCGATGCTCAGCACTGTTAATATCTGCCTCCATCTCTGACGCATAGGACACTAACCCCGAAGCCAGTAGATAAGCGGCCAGCGCGTCACTGTCTGCAGTGCTGGACTTGTAAACACCATAAACCTGGTGCTGGTTCTGTAGACCAGGATGCCTGTGGATTGCTTAGCTGGGGGGTGCTTCATGTAACCTTTCCCCAACCTTCCACAGAATCCTTCAGGATCCATTCCTACAAATTGCGATCCCCTTCCTGTGGTTTACAGCAACAGCCTTGTGGAAAGTGGACACAATAAATAGTGGGTGATTTCCTACTGTAAGTCTAAAGTAACTTCTTGACAAACTCCCTTCCATATAATAGACTCGCCTTTTTAATTTGTACGTTTGCATCTTTGCTGGAATATTCTAGTCATTCCCATCTTCACAAGTAGCGGTGGTAGGGTCAGGCTAGTGAGGCTCTTAAGTCTTGAATGTTTTTACCAATGCCCTAGATCTTTTTTATGTTTGGTTCGCTATATTTATAATGAACTGCGACTTGTCAATATGGTTCTGGCCTTAGCTTTGGATCTCCCTTGACCCTAGAACCAGTTCTACCTCCAACACAGATAAAAAGTTTCTGAATAGTGATACAAGTGGGTTACTTATGATTGCTGGAAGCTCTTTGGCTACGGTTTGATAAACCTAGTATTTACCACAATGCATCTCGCCTGAAGGAAAAAGTGTGGTCTCTTTGCCCTGTCTGAAAGCAAGCAGTGGATGGAAAAGAGGATTAGGAGCAGGGGGGCTGGGTGGCCGTATTTGGCTCGTGAGACTGGACGGTGCTGTGCTGTGGGGGGGGGGGGTAGTTTACTTTGCCGGCCGACTCCACCTCCTGTCATATTCTGACACGATTTGTTTGAAGCCCGTGACTGTACGACACTGGGTCAAGGAGAAGTTCAGGGAGAACTGCAGCACCTCACGGCCAATCACAGCGTCCACTGTCGGGGGGCGTCAGGCCAAATGTAAACAGTGGGGCCGCTTCTCCCAGGTGACCAACCTTCGTTTCCTTCGCTGAACATCCTCAGTGTTACTTCTGCTTCCCCAAGCCATTGAAGTCGGTAGCCTTGAAAATGTTGTAAAGAAAAACTAGAGCAACAGTAACGTCTACTGTTTGGACTGTGCAGAATTGTAAATCAGCTTCTGCATGTCCCTAATCCTGATGCATAATTCTGGTTTAGTCTTACACTCAGGAGTCTAAAATACTGATAACTACATATGTGTCGTTCAAGTGAGGAAGAGGTGTCGGTGTATGTGGTAAAACATGACTTAAAAACAAAATATTACAAAACATTTTGTCTTATGTTGATCCCCCTGAAGATGCTGTGAAAATTGTATATATTTCCCTTTGAGTTCCTAGTGCCCTTTCCAAGCACTACGAACAAAGCTGTGTACATTTGATGCCACCTCTTGTGGGCCTGGGTGAAAATGACTTATTTGTTCTTCTGAGTCAGTAAGGCTTTCTTATCAAAGTATGCAATTTCTGTCCATATAGACCTGTTATTTATTATTATAACTGGAAGCTTGGGAATAGTAACTGGAGATTTAATTCTTTTTCATGCTTTGTCTTGTCCAGCTGTCCAAAGATGTGGGTTATCTCTCTTTTTTTTCTTTCCTTTGAATGGTTTCAATATGGTGTGACTTTTCTTGCCTGAGGGGGCAGGTAGAAAGGAAGTGACAGGGTTCAGCATTTCTGCAGCGCTGTTCCTTCATCTGGCAAGACCTGGCTGAGTAAGAGCCCAATGTCGAAGCTCAAAATCCATGGGTTGGTCTATTAAGTGGAAGGAGCAACTATTTTATGGTATTGTTCCCAGCAAAGTCTGATAAGTGCATACTATATCCACGGTCCATTTTAGGATCTTTAACACTTCAGTCTTTTTAATGCAAGCTTACATCAGAAAGGTTGGGTTTTCTATGAAAGCCGCAAGATTTAGTTTTCTAAATCTGAGATTAACCGGATAAAGTTTAGAGACAAAAGGAAAAGAGGCAATTGGCAGTTCTCTGAAAAAGCTTGTATGTATGGTTAATTAATAACAGACCATGTAGTTAAGACGATATTAGCTTGACATTGTGCTGGGGTGAAGGCTATTGAGGAGGCGCACGTGTGCAAGCCCACGCGATCAGGGAGCCGCTTCCCCGTTAGCTGGGTTAGGAGTTGTCAACATCACCCCATTCGGGTCGCTGCTGGAGAAGAGTCAACACACAGGCAGGGTAAACACGGCAGCATAAGCCCACGGAGCAGCTGAAGGCTGCCCTACGATAGCGTTTCGAGGCCTACTTCATGTCTGTCACACTTTACCAGCATGGACCAAAGGACAGGAAGCTGGAGGGACCCTCTACAGCAGGGTTCTTCAACTCTGGACCTCGATTCCAAATCCAGGCCGTGTTTTCAATTCTCCCAGGTAGTTGTTTAATAATTACTGATTCTGATTGGTCAGAGGCTTCACACCTGACTGACAGGTAAAGGAAGGCTGGAAAACCAGCAGTGCTCGGACCTCGAGGACCGTGAGCTGAATAACCCTGCTCTACAGGACCGGCTCCCACCAAACCCTGGGCTTGCTCTTGTATTTCAGTAGCTATGTAACATAATCCCATTTAGCTGTCTTATACAGTAGCTACCTGCCTGATACAGGGAATCACTCTGAAACTTAAGGGCGAGAATGACTTTCCTAACATGAAAGGTTAAACCTTGAATATGTCGGTTGATGCCTGCGGGATTAACTGTGATGACAAGCGGAATGCTACCACGCGTTAGCCGTTCTGAGATTTGCTGCGGCACGTGTAGTTAGTGGAAAACTTGTCACTGTGGCCAGCCCCCTCTTCCCTCATTCTACAAACATAACAGCAAATGGAACAACACCCTGTAATGTGCTTAGGAGTAAAGTCATAAGCGCTGTACGAGGAAGCAGATGCATTGTGAAAGGCGTTGGGTTCTGTTTAGACACTTGACTTGATTTTGATCTGAGCCTGAGGGTTGAATTGATATATATATTTTTTACGCGAGATCCCTCCACTCTGACTTACATCAGCGATCTGACTTTAGGTGTGTCTTTAGCACAGCAGTTAATTCTCTCGTTCTCGGTCCCTGCACCTAGGTTGTGGAATGAACTGCTTCGTCACATCAGACTGGCTCCTATCCTCTCTGTATTTAAATCTCGTCTCAAAACTGACCTTTATTCCCTGGCTTTTAATTAGCAGTGAGCCTGTACTGTCTGGTGGTCCATATTTATTGTAGTCTATTATAATTTTTTTTATGTGCTTTAAAATTTGGTGTTCCATGACTTAATTTTTAATGTAAAGCACTTTGGTCAACATTGTTGTTTTTAAATGTACTCTATAAATACATTTGATTTGATTTGATTCCAGTGTAGCGCATTGGCAACAAGTTTCCTTTTTTCCATTGGCTGTTACTATGTTACTGATATAACTGTGAAAGCAGTCGTTTCCAGGTTCAGGAACGGAATTAAACTGAAGGCTAACAGGCAAGGCTAAAAGAACGGGAAACGTCCTTCCTGAGGGCAAGCCACAGAAGTGGAAATCGGGCAAGATGCAGACACACATCCCACTGGGGCTTCAAACCGATAAAGTGGAGCACAGGCAATTCTACACCCTACTTAGGGGGGCTCCAGCTATCCCATTTTTTGTCTCAGTCCCCCTGAAAAACTGGCAACCTGTATTTCTTCAGGTTGAAAGTGGCAACCCTACTGAACCCCCCGAAGAGTCAAATGCTCAAACTGCCCCTGAAATGCAGTCTGTTTCTTTAAGCTGGTGGCAAATACCAGCCGCTGCACTGGAAAGGTATGCTATATCCACATTCTGTATGTACTTAAAAAAAAAGCCAAATTAAATCCAGGCCCTCAACCATCTATGGAAAGTGTTGAGAAAAGCACCTTAAGACACTGTCCAGTCAAAAACCATCCTCATTACTCCGCACCACAAATGCCTTGCAGCCCTTATAAGACCGTGCTAGGAATTATGGTAAAAATTTATATATTTTTTCCTATGTATTAAACCCCTTTGATTGCTTCGGATGGTGCACATGCCTGGAATAAGCAAAGGACGTTTCCCAGCTAATACTTCTAAGGATGGTGGGATTCCGCGTCCCACGTGTGACGCCCTGCAGCACTTCAGAGTCATGGGCTTATTGGGCCAGATCGGACTGGGTGTGCCAAAACGTCGCGTGGAAGAAGAGCAGGTACCGCAGCCAGTGCCTTGCATCCAACTACTTTTCCGGAGCTGTGCTAATTAGGCGATTGGAGCTGTTCTTAATGCCACGTGGCGCCTTGGCAGACTGAATGGCATTACTTGCCAATGTGAGTGGAATGTTTAGTGCCACAGTTGGTTTAACCAGTGCTGCACATAAGAGGAAGTCAAGTGTGTCACCAGTAGGACAATGACCTCCGTTCCCCCATCTCCAGCTTCCTCCTAACCTCAAGCCAGTCCAGTTTCTGATCTTTGTTTGCTTTTATCGATAGCAACATTTCTTTTTTGTTATGGCAACTGGTTACTCAAGTTTTATATCCATTCAAGAAAAACTGAGCGCTAATGCTGACATTGAATTGACATAAATAGCTTTGGAATTAATGTACTTATAGGATGTTGTGCACAATGTGGTACCTGTCCAGCATCACAGTGCTTCTGTGCTCTTTATACAGTCATTACGCCAAGGTGCCTACAAAGGAGAGTGATCGTGTCGTATCACATGACCTGGTCACCTGACCTAAACAAGGTAAAAATGGTTGTAGATGAGTTTGACCAGAGAATGAAGGAAAAGCAGCCAATGAGAGCTCAGCATATATGTGGGACCTCCTTCAGGACGGCTGGAAAAGCATCCCAGGAGGCCACCTCATGAAACCGGCGTAGAGACAGTAGGGTCAACCAGTTCCAGGAGCAATTGGGGTTAAGAACCCAATGGTGGGATCACTCTACCGACCCAGGGATTTGAACCAGCGACCTTCTGAGTCCCGACTCACAGAGCTGCATCCCCTCCACAACAAATATATATTTTGTTTAATACTTTTTTGGTGCATGATACCATATTTATTCAATTATTTTGATGTCTTTATTCTAAAATGAAGAGACTAATACAAATAAACCTTTCTATGGGTAGATGGGTCCAGGCTTTTGACTGGTGCTGTAATTATTTTGAAAAAGTACATCTCTTTCACCATCAGCTTCAGTCATGCAGATCAAGCGATGGGCCAGATGTCATGGACCTATAAATAAATGATTGTCTACAGGGTGCCATAGTTGTGGGGACTTATAGGTAACTCTTAGCGCCTGGCTCTGTAGTTGGCAGCAAGGGGCAAGGGTGTAATTAGAAAGATCATAATCAGAAATGGCGGTTTTAGCCTCAAGGTAGAAAAGCTGGGGTTTGGGTACAGTGGGGGGGGGGGGGGGGGTTCATTACTGTATATTATTGCCTTGGCCTGGGGCCAGGGTTCACTACTGTCTTAGATTATTTCGCCTTGATGGAGCCTGAGTGGGCCCTGGTCTTAGATGTCATTAGTGGGGTTTGAAGGGTTGGGTTTTATAGGGGAGGTGGGGGCTGGTCTGTGCTCACTGCAGGGGGGGGGGGAGGGGGTCTGGAATGGAGCCAGTTTGTCAGCATCGAGCAGCTTAACCGCTCAGATCAAATCCAGGTGCTGGAGGGGGAGACAGACCATGCCTGTCTAGGCAGCTGTGCTCACAGTAAGGACCAGACTCTGTAGACCAATGTTTCCCAATCTGATGCACATGGACCCCCAGACAGTCTACGGTAGCGAGCAAAAACATGGATCGTCTAGGGCTTCTCCACAACTGGGTTGGGAAACACTGATACAATTACAGTACCAGATTTGTGTTTGGGCTGGACCGGAGCGACTGGATCAGCAGAGTCTAGTCAGAACTGAATGAATCGTCTCCTTCAAAGTGGGGCTGCTTCAGGCTAATCCTTGAGGCGTATGCCTTCAATTGGAGATCCTTGCCAGCGATCATTTCTGGAATGTTCCATTGCGTGTGGCCAAGGTGAACCTCAAGGCCAAAATAGTGCCCCCTTCCTAGACGGCACCGGACTGTCACTGAGACTCTGCGATGTGGATTATTTGGAGCAGATGCGCCAAACCCCGCTTCTCCTGGACTTGCTGCCGGGTTCCCCGTCAGACGGCGGCTTAGCACTGTCGCTTTGATTATGCTGTTAAATCAAACACCTCAGTGTTTATTAAAACTATTTTTTCCTGTCACTTTAAACCACATATTTTTTCTTTGTGTTAAAGCACGTATGAGGTAACAATCACGTGAAATGTGTATTAGTGTATTAGTGAATAGTGAAGGGTGTATTAGTGAATAGCACAGTCATACTTTTTAATTACTGACCAATTATTTGTGATTATAACATAAATAGAAGTAGCTTATAATGAATTTTCTCATTAACTGGGTTGCCGTCACCTAAACTCTTAATGCATTACAGTCAACACCAATAATTAATTAATCTAGCTGTAATTTTCATTATAGGAGTATATCTGTACCTTTAACAATTTTCTAAATGCAGATTCAGTTTAATATAAGTTGATGACTAATCCATTTGCATAGCTTTCATGTTATTTGCTTTGCTCACTGCCAGATGCTTTACAACAAACAAATTTTGTAGACAACCTGCTACTGTGAGAAATGGAAGTGAAAATCCTCTTGAAACTGTAACTGACAAATTATGTGTCCGTTTCACTTGCACCCTGACTCTGAAATTAACATGTGGTGCTTACATGTGGACTAGAGACACGTTGTTGACAGCCTGCGAGCGAGTGCGTGTATGCAGAGATTTTTGGTGCCCGTTCCCTGTAGCTCATGGTAAAGCATCAGATGTTTAAACATGATCAGACTGTGTGAGCTTCAGCGCCTGCCGGGAGACGCCAAAGGCAGGCCTGGCCTTGTTTAGTCTCAGCAGGCCGGGCTGTCAGGCCTCCAGTGAGATGGATCTGTCTGGTTCAGTCTGCTGGGGCGCGAAAAGGGTCAGCTCTTTCTATTCAGTTTGATTTTTACTTAAACTTTGTAGATCACACAAATCTACTTGGTTTCTCTCCATGCCATGTAAACAGGATAGTGTGAATGGTTTGTGGGCATATTGTATAAACAGCTCTGGAAAAAATTAAGAGATAACAGCAAAAGTTTTTGTTTCACTTATTTCTCAATTTATGGATGTGCTTCTGTGAATAATATATATATATATATATATATATATATATACACACACACACACACACACACACACACACACACACACACACACACACATACATACATATATAAATATTTTATTTTTTATTTTTTGCGAACTACTGCATAGTTCTTCCCTGTTCCTCATTAATGAAGGCCTTCTTCCTTGCTTTATTGGTCTTCACTCCTGCTTTTAGGAGCCTGATAGACACTGTCCTAACAGTGCACTTCACATCTGCACTTACTCTTTTTCCCTTTTCTTTTGAAGGTCACTTGATGTCATCCTCCGATTCATGAGGAACTGTCAGATAAGTTGACAGTCATCCCTGGCATTAGAAGGTCTCTTCACCCCTTTATCTCACTGGTATTTAGTTGTTCCCAGTGTCACCTGCTTCACCTTGTTCTTGTGTCTTGCTGCCTTCGAAATTTTGAGCTTGGAAGCAGCCTGCCTCACAGTGGAACCTTCTGCCAGCAGAACCAGGATTAAACCAGGATTTAAAAATGCAGATTTTTTTAATATAGAGTTAAAACATAGAGATAAAATATAGAGTTAAAATGTAGAGTGGTCTCTTCATTCCTATAAGCACTGGACCTACTCTGAAGGCCTTATTCTAGAGCTGTATGTCTAAGTAGGAACTTCTCAAAGTCCAGCTGTCCAGGTGTACCTGGTCCTGTTCTAGTCCACCACATTTGTACAGATTTCAAGGTGTTAGCCTTAAGCTGTGAGGTGTAAAGATGGACATCTGATGGTAGGAATCGAATGGATTCTAAAATGTACATCTACAAACCTCAACATCAGTTTCCTGGGGGAACGTCGCTGTTCTGTCATGCCCACTCACTAGATCCCTCCCTTTCCCGATGAACCACTTCATGCCCACAGGGTGTGAGCATATGTGACACGCTTACGGTAACCTGATCGAATGAGAAGCTTGTCTTGTTTAGCATATCTCACAGTCCCGGCGTTACAGGCTGGGGCGCTGAGATCTCTGATCGAGGCTATTATTCAAAGGCGTGTTGAGACATTAAATGGAAGAACAAGCTTAGAATTTTCATTTTTGACTTTTGAAGTGCCCCCCTCCCCCTATTTCTTTTCTCTGGCCATCAGACCAGTTAAACAGTGATCACTTCATTGTGATAACAGAGGGGACTAGGCAGGACATGCTCTGCTATGCTGTTGGCCTTAAGGTGTCCTTGCATTTAAGCCAACAAATGAGTGACTGAAGAACACTTTCTTTGGCAATATTTGTCTGGTTTAGGTATTTGATGGACTGATCATGTCGTCTAGATAAGTACAGCTCAAGGCCCGTGAAATATTTCGGTGCTGTTGCCAGAGAAGAGAACCTCGGCACTAAGTGTACACAGGCACTACTGTTGTATTTAGTGTTTTTTTTTTGTATTCTTATTCTTGTATTTTTATATATTTGTACTATTTTCAGGCTATCTGTCTAGAGCTGTGGTAACACAGAAATTTTCCCACTGTGGGATCAAAAAAGTCTGTCTGTCTGTCTGTCTATCTATCTATCTATCTATCTATCATCTTTTGTGGGCTTGAAATTGCTAAATTGATATTGTTGGAGTGTAAATGGCAAACAGGTGCACCTGTTAAGGGAGTCATGCCTGGCGACACGGAGGCAATCCCTGGGGGCTGTGTCTGAGCACTGCTAAGTCAACCTAAGCAGCAGAATAGGCTGATTAACTTGGAAATGATGGAACTCACCGGGAATTTTATTTTTCTGGGGAAACGTCTCTGAAATATCATTTTCTTTTTAATCAGAAGCAGATATGTGTGATTAACATTTAGTAATGGAAGCCTAGCGTGGCTTTCAGCATTGTACCGTAATCATAAAGTTGTGTGGGATCTCGTTGATGTTCGTAGATCAAAATGGATGTCTTTCTCCTCCAGGTCCCTCATGGAGAAGGAGAAGGTTTTTTTGAGGTGGGGGGCAGGGGGTAAGGGCCATAATCCAAATGGAGGTGCCAACCTTGTCATTGACCAAAATATGTTTTGAAGCAGTGAGTGATGGGGAGGGGCACTCTGGAGTGTGCCTGTAGCCACGCCCCCTTGTAAACGCCTCTGCGGTGTGTCTGTAGCCATGCCCCCTTGTAAACGCCTCTGCTGTACCTGTAGCCACGCCCCTTGTATACACCCCTGCTGTGTGCCTGTAGCCACGCCCCCTTGTAAACGCCTCTGCTGTGCCTGTAGCCACGCCCCCTTGTATACACCCCTGCTGTGTGCCTGTAGCCACGCCCCTTGTATACACCCCTGCTGTGTGCCTGTAGCCACGCCCCCTTGTAAACGCCTCTGCTGTGCCTGTAGCCACGCCCCCTTGTATACACCCCTGCTGTGTGCCTGTAGCCACGCCCCCTTGCAAACACCTCTGCTGTGCCTGTAGCCACGCCCCCTTGTAAACGCCTCTGCTGTGCCTGTAGCCACGCCCCCTTGTATACACCCCTGCTGTGTGCCTGTAGCCACGCCCCCTTGTAAACGCCTCAGCTGTGCCTGTAGCCACGCCCCCTTGCAAACGCCTCTGCTGTGCCTGTAGCCACGCTCCCTTGTAAACGCCTCTGCTGTGCCTGTAGCCAGGGACGGATTACGGACCGGGCCAGCAGGGCCGCTGCCCAGGGGCCCTTGGGGTGCAGGGGGCCCATGGGGCCCCTAGCCCAAAACAATTTGCAACGCTTATCAACAATTGTCTATTTTAAAGGGCCTACATTCTTTGATCCTCTGCCTACAAGGGCCCCTGACCCTATAGGGCCTCTGATGGAAACATGGAGGGAGGGCGTTTGGCTGCCAAGGGCCCTTGAATTGTGGTGGTTGTGGTGGTGGTGCTGGGGGGGAGGGGGCGGGGGCCCTTGCGAACGTTTTGCCCAGGGGCCCACACAACCCATAATCCGTCCCTGCCTGTAGCCACGCCCCCTTGTAAACGCCTCTGCTGTCCCTGTAGCCACGCCCCCTTGTATACACCCCTGCTGTGTGCCTGTAGCCACGCCCCCTTGTAAACGCCTCTGCTGTGCTTGTAGCCACGCCCCCTTGTATACACCCCTGCTGTGTGCCTGTAGCCACGCCCTCTTGTATACGCCTCTGTTGTGGGAACTAAAGCAGGCAGAGGAGACAGGGTCATTGGGTTTAAATGGTGACAGGAGAGATTATTATGAATGAATGAATAAATGAAAGTTGCATTTATATAGTGCTTTTCTCAACACCCAAAACGCATTACATAACCACTTTAAACACCACCACTGTGTAACCCCAACGTGGATGATGCGACGGCAGCCTTTCTGCACCAGTGCACTCACCACACAGTAGCTAAGGTGGTGATGGGGCAGGAGAGAATCTACCATTCAATCCAATCAGTGGGGAGACAGAGGAAAGATGTCTGAGAGTTTGGCTCAGGCAGTTTTAGCCGCTGTAGCCGTCGGGCGCCTGTAAACCCTGAGCTCATGTCACTATTACATTTTCAATATAGTAACTTTCTTGTTCTAAATACACAGTGCTGAAAAAAGACGAGCTAAAAATGCAGGACTACAATTTCCTGTTTCTGCATAGCCTTTTAGATTTGGATGGACTTATGTGTTTGTTGTAGGAGATGGATAAATTTGATGCAACTAATAATATATTTATATGAAGGGCCTAAGTAACAATAAGGCCTCCAGAGCAGCTTCAGCCCTTATGGGAGTGCTGAACCATATGTGGTGGGACATCGGACCAACCTGCAAGCAGAAAAGCTTCCATTTCTTCGAGGGATGAATGAGGTTCTACTTTTGCGTCAGAACTTCCTGTGAAGATTCAGGGTTGTGTAGATCTGGTGGTTGGTGAGGCCGCGAAAGTTGTTTGACTCCAAATCGCTACTAAATCTCTTTAGCAGTGAGTATGGGGACATTATCACCTGGGAATATGGGACCGTCACCAGGCAACAGTGTTTGCACCGTAAGGAGCACCTGGGCCTGTAAAATGGCCTCATGCTCCTTGGCCTACAAACAGCCACACTGAACAGCCAGATGGCTGCCCAACCCACAGACACTGTGATCTGAAGGCTTCCTGTGGCTTCCTCTAAGTGTGAACCCACCCAGATGTAGGAGAAAGGGTGAAGGCTGACCCAGCAGACCGTCAGCGGACCGTATTCCTTCCAGTCCGCCGGGGTCCTGGGGACATGCTCATTACGGCAGCTAATTCTAGGATTGGGCAATTCATTGAAAATTAATCAGAACCGACATTCAAAACCTCTAATCGGCGTAATGTTGCCCATGTAGTGAAACTACAATAAGCTGTATTTTATGTACACCATACTGTATTATAGCATATTTGAATTATACAGTTCAGTAATTGAATTTGTACAGTACTGTAATTTGAAAAGCGTTTGAAACAGCTGTACTGTATTTTGAAAATGTACTACAAATGTCAATGAGATCGTAATCTGGCAGATACATAAAGCAAACAAAAAAATTGGTTATAACGATCATCCGCCTATAGTGATCAGTTTCACCCAGACAGACATGATTACTACAAGCCGTTTCCACTGCAATTTATTTTGTTTGCAAGTAATGCAAAGTATTTGTTAACTTTTTTTTAGGGGACTTGCTTTTTACATTAAAACTAAAATGTGACCTTTTTCATAAGACGTTTTCATTTCAAGCAATTTGTGCTTTGATTTCAGTTGTTTGAAATATTCAATAACCATCAATGGTTCATCTGTGTGTTTCCTTCAATTGTTTTAAAATAATAAAGATAAGGTATACAATCTTTCATTAGAAAAAATATCCCAGCTTTAATTGTTAACCATTTTTACAGTACAAACCTTGTCAGTGAAATATGAGGGCAAAAAAAAACAAACAAAAAAATCAAAAACATAATTAATCGTTCATTAATCGTAATCGAGATAAAATGTTCAGTCAATTGTGACATTGACTTGAGGTCATATCACCCAGCTCCAGCTTATACATCCTTGTGTTTTCGCCCTGCACACAATCGGTCTCCCAACAGCAGCCCGGACAGAAACCCAGCTTTGTCAATCTCACCACGTTACGTTTTTGTTGCGTCTGGGTCACAGAGGTTCTGATCCAGATCGGTGGTGTTTTTGGAGGCTGTGTGTTTGTGCTGCTTGGCAACGGGCCTGTTGAGTGTCTGTCGATCCCCATCTGTGAGCTTTGACTTGTGGCTGCTGTTCCTCTTTGCCCACATAGTTTCTGCATGATTGGAACATGCCGTCATGATTTTTGTGACTGTTCCCCCCAAGAAATCGATACAGCTGAAATTCAAGCACTGAGCCTTTGGCATCATTTGACCTCATGTGGCTCTGAAAACTCGCATATCAAAGTGCTGGTTGCCAGAACTCTTTAATAGCTGACACATGCTACTCATTAGCAACATAAAGTGATTCGCTTTTAGAGTTTGCACTTGTTATTGTAATTAAGTACCTTCAAAGTTAAAGTGCCTCTTCTGTCATTTTTGTCCATTTTGTCATTTTTGTGCCAGAGTTAAATCTGAGGATAATTCTATTGACACTGAACCAGGATTCAGTTACTGGTATTTCTACATTATCCTATAAGTATCACAGTGGCTTTTGTGTGTGTGCGTGCATGTGTGGTGTGTGTGTGTGTGTGTGTGTGTGTGAAATCAATTCTGGCGCCAAAGTTAAAATCCACGAAGTTCTATTTCACAAAGAATGATGGTGAATGTTTTGAATAGTTTTGTTCTGTTCAAGACATGGTCTCTTAAGTGGTGATTGTGTAAATATGAATGTTTCTTGTGGGAATCTATTTTGAATCGCAGATATAGTCATACAAAGAATCTCCTGATGTGAAGACTCTGACTGTGGTTGGCTCTCGTAGCTCCACACGTAGCGTGTTCTGCTGACGAAGCGAAGGTTCTGGGTTCAAATCCTAAAGAGCCAACATCTGCTTTATAGCCTTCCCCTTTACAATAAGCCGCTTTGGATAAAACTGTCAGATAAATGAATGAATGTAGTGTAAACTGAGGGATTGCTAGTCTATTTATACTGTGAGGAACCGGATATTTGCCAATCATGACAAGAAGAAAAAGAACGAATGGAAAATTCAATGGAAACCGAAATATTTATGTCCCGACATTGATGATAAAGAGGAACTTAGAGAGTTTCTGGCGTGCATGCTGGTGGTTTCTGTGTGGTGGAAAATGGCAGAAGCAGTAGAGAACTCCTCCATTTCCTCACCTTAGCTCACCTTTCCCGTACCCCCTCCTCAACATCGTGGGGGGGGGGGGGGGGGGCGAAGTGCAACGGGAGCTTTTGCGTAACCGCAGATTGTGTGTTCTTTCACGTTTGCTTTCACTCGCCGCTTCGCTGTTTGTCCCCCCCCCCCCCCCACCGGATAGGAATAAAGGCAGGGAACAATATTTATGTTTCTGCCTGTGGTGTTTATTGTGTTTAGGGCTCTTTTTCCTGCTTCAGCGCGCTACACAGCCTTGTTGTTAGGTCCCTGCCTGCTGGGCAGTGAATCCTGCCATGGGACCGGCTGTTTGCGCTCAGCGGAGTGGCGCGTCAAAGGTTACGCATGGGGCCATTCCCCCCCCCCCACGGGTTGACCTGGGATCAACGCTGTCCTTTGAACAGAAGGGCGCTGAGGATTATGTCTGGGTTGCTGGATAGTTAAACAAGGCTTATGGGCTTCAATTGCATGGAGCAGAATGGATGGTAATATGCGGTGTTGTTAGTGTATAATTCTAAGCAAAAACCTGTGAGCAAGTGAAACGCAAGCGAAAGAGAACTTTGTATGTTTTTTGATGAGGCCCACAAGTCTTCGGTGTATTATCTTCGTTCAGCTTTACCCAACCAGCTCATATCTAGCATGGGACAGAGGGTGGCTTGCATGTGCTGCGCCCATCCTCAGCCTTGCCTGCTTAATTCACTGGCAGCCAAACTGTAGCGTGTGTGAGGGTGAGACGCTAACAGAGGAGTGACGCTAACAGAGGAGTGACGTACCCCATCCCGCGGGCGACTGGTGGCTCGCAGGCACTCCGTGGAGTGGAGGAGCAGAGTGTCAGGTCCCACCCACTCTCTCCCGCCTCCGGCTGGATAAAAGCAAACTATTCCAGAGCTTCAGGTTCAGGTTTGCACTGTGCAGAAGCCTTAGGCAGTCAAAGCAGGTACTAAGTACAGTGGTACCTCGGTTGTCGAACAATCCGTTCCAGAATCGTGTTTGAACACTGATCAGTTCGAGAACTGAACATATTTTCCCCATAAGAAATAGTGGGAATCTGAAGAATCTGTTCCCACACCCAAAAATTCAGCCATGGTGACGATATTTTACACAAGAAAAGCTTAAACTGAAGCGTCTCCCATTTGTGTACCCTTTGTGTACACGGAGAAAGGCGGACGCATGACTCATTTTGACCTGTGCAGGTTCTTTCAGGTTGGCGTCTTGGTTTGACTATCGAGCAGCGTTACTGAGCAGATTTTTTTCCGGAAAAAGCTGTTCGGGTGGTGGGTAGTTCGGACTCGGAGCAGTTAGACAACCGAGGTACCGCTGTATATATACAACTGTAGATATAAAAAACATAGGTAACACTTTACTTAAGGCCATGTTTTTAATATTTTATAAACACATTCATAATGCATTATAATGCATTCATAAAGCATCATGAACATGGCTATAAATATGTATAAAATGGAATAACACATTATAGGCATGTTTATTATGCATTATGAATGCTTTATGAAGCTCTCATCTATAATGCACTATAGGTACCTTCATAATGCAGTACAAAACACCCTTAATGCTTATACGACCATTATAATGCATTATAAAGGCATCTGTAGTGCATTATAAACGAGAGCCATGGTAAAGTGTTACCAAAACATATATATAAACCACAATTTAACATTAGTATATATGCAAATTAATAGTAGAATAGTGATGTTTCATTAACCCCTTTGGGGTATTTCTATTTTTGCCTACCTCATCTTGACCCACAGATAAGGGGGAGCAAGCAATGCGGGGGGGGGGGTCACACACAGGGTTAGCTACCTTGTGGTCCCCAAGTGAGTATTAAGGACTTTGCTCAAGGGCTCATAGACATGTGATTGTTACGGTGAGGCTGGGCTCAAACTGGCAACCTTCTGATGACAGGGACAGATGCTTAGCCCACTGAACCACATCCGCACCTTTGGGATTGGGGCTCGAGTCTCCACCCTGGCTCCATGCGTGGAGTTTGCATGTTCTCCCCATGTCGTCATGGGGTTTCCTCTGGGTTCTCCATTTTCCGCCTACATTCCAAATGCATGCGGAGGATAATTGGAGTTCCTGAATTGCCCATAGGTGTGAATGGTGTGTGAGTGTGCCCTGTGATGGGATGGTGCCCCATCCTGGGTTGCCCCCTGCCTTGTGCCCTGTGATGGGATGGTGCCCCATCCTGGGTTGCCCCCTGCCTTGTGCCCTGTGATGGGATGGTGCCCCATTCTGGGTTGCCCCCTGCCTTGTGCCCTGTGATGGGATGGTGCCCCATCCTGGGTTGCCCCCTGCCTTGTGCCCTGTGATGGGATGGTGCCCCATTCTGGGTTGCCCCCTGCCTTGTGCCCTGTGATGGGATGGTGCCCCATCCTGGGTTGCCCCCTGCCTTGTGCCCTGTGATGGGATGGTGCCCCATTCTGGGTTGCCCCCTGCCTTGTGCCCTGTGATGGGATGGTGCCCCATTCTGGGTTGCCCCCTGCCTTGTGCCCTGTGATGGGATGGTGCCCCATCCTGGGTTGCCCCCTGCCTTGTGCCCTGTGATGGGATGGTGCCCCATCCTGGGTTGCCCCCTGCCTTGTGCCCTGTGATGGGATGGTGCCCCATCCTGGGTTGCCCCCTGCCCATAGGCTCCAGACCCCCTGCAACTCTGTATAGGATAAGCAGTTACAGAATATGGATGGATGGACAGTTCAGGTTGTGAAGGTACAAATTCAGACCAGGATTTTGTTTCAGCTAACCAGTTGCATACTCTGTGAATGTGACTCTTTATACTGAACTTGCTTGGTTGAAACAAAATCCTGGTCTGGATTTGTACTTTCTCAACCTGAACTTTTCACCTGTGGTTTTCTCATTACTCTCAGCTGTTCCCTGCTGTCTTTCCTCTGCGGCGGCGACGCAGTTCTAACGGGCCAGTAAGATGTGGTTGCTGTTCTCTTCACACTGGCCTTCTGCTGACGAGTGACGTAACGGCTGATACCCAGCCGGCTGCTCCGAACAGCTCGAAAAAACTGCATCACAGCACTTTTTCCCATAATTGTGGAACTTCCAGTCCCATAATTCATTGTGAAAATAGCCTGATATGACATGCGAACTACTGTGAGAAATTACTCCATACTAGCTTGTCTGTTTTAAAGAACTGTTGTACAAAATTACGTAGACCTTCAGCTGTCAGGATAACATTTGCAGTGGAGTATAGTGAGTGGTCCTTGGTTTCCAGCACAGTTTGTATTGGAGTGGTGCTGACCTCATTCGTGACCCCCCCCCCCTCCTGTCATCCTCACAGCATGGGTTGGCTCCCTCTCCATGGGTGTGATCTTCTTCTGCTCCCCCATCGTCAGCATCTGCACTGACCTGGTGGGCTGTCGGATCACCGCCGTGGCTGGTGCCGCCGTAGCCCTGGTGGGGTTGCTGTCCAGCTCCTTCGTCTCGTAAGTGCCCCCCCCCCTCCCCCCTCGGGTCTTAGTTTCATAATCCCCGTCCCCATCTATCCTCAGTGCCCGTCACTGTCTGGGAAATCGATCTGTGACATACGACTCCACGGATTCAAGGGTTTTGGCATCAGTGTCTTACACACAATGAGATTACGTTGGTGTCTCTCAATGCCCATGCAGTACAAAAATGAAGTAAATAATACAGAAAAGTTGTAAACAATAAACAAAAGAGGTAGTCAAACTATGAAAGACTTCAATTATAAAGACAAAGACAATGTAACAGGATCATAACACAAAGGGCAGAAGTGACAAATGTCCATTATTGTAGGTTATCCTCCGTGATGAGACTGGCCCATTTTGTGCCCCTCACTGGATCATAAATAATCTCTGTATGAGGTGAGATACACAAAAGGCATTGATATTCAAAGCTGAACTCTCAAAATCAAGCCAGCTCGGCCAGAACACTTATTAAAAATTGCACAATGGTATTGGAGATGTCACAATGTTTATTACTGTTAAACTGATAAATATTAGGATTCTTTATGAAAGGTGCATCAATTTGGGAGTTTGAATGCTGTCTGTAAACGCTTCTTATATCTCTGAGCAGTGGAACTTCTTAGCTTAGTCTCTGTGACCTTCAACGATGTCGTGTAGTTTCCAGTTGAACGTTCCACAGTTGGGGTGTGCTTCATTCTTCCATCATGGTGATGTGTCAGCATTCCTGGATCGGAACCGAAATGGTTCTTGTTGGATTTGCCATGCTGGGCCTAAGGGCTGAATCACTGGTGAGAGAGTAGCTGACTACCTTTGATAACGGTGTCGGGTAACCGACTTGCTTCACAGATCCCTCGAAGCCATGTACTTTACCTACGGCATCGTGTTTGCCTGCGGCTGCTCCTTCGCCTACCAACCGAGCCTCGTCATCCTGGGCCACTACTTCAAGAAGCGCCTCGGCCTGGTCAACGGCATCGTGACGGCGGGCAGCAGTGTCTTCACGGTCTCGCTGCCGTTCCTGCTGTCCATGTTGCTGACTCGGGTGGGGCTCGCCAACACACTACGTGCCCTCACTGTCTTCATGTTCATCCTCATGCTGGCGGGCTTCACCTACAAGCCGCTGGTCCCCAACCCCGCCGCTGCCAGCAAGACCGGCCGGCGCTTCCCACCCATGAGCAAGATCTTCAATATCAGAATCTGGAAGTCCTTGGGCTACCGGATCTGGGCCTTTGGCATCCCCGCCGCTCTCTATGGATACTTTGTGCCCTACGTTCACTTGGTGAGAGTCGCTGCTATTTAATCGCTCTTCATAATGCGCCGAATTGACTGTCCTGTCACAGTGAATCATTAAAGGTGAAACTCACATTCAGCTATGGGCATAAATTATGGGGGGGTGGGGAGGGGTTGTAACCAATAATCAAAAGCAGCCAATACAACCCCCTGGACCCCCTTAAATGGGTGGAGACCTCAACCCCCCCAACGCTGAACCTAAAGTTATGCCCTCGCATTCATCATCTATTGAATCAAATGGTCTCATTTGATGCTGTTGGTCATCAATCAAAAATACCAGTTGTTTATCTCAAAAACCAGTTCAAACCAGTTTAGGGTTCTTTTCACTCAGATGGTTGGATATTTGAGACATATTGTTCTGACCTAATGTGCTCCTCAAAGGTTAGTCAATCTCAGGGGTGCAACTGTAGAAACTCAGGATATTGTTTACGTTGCTTTTTTGACAGAGAAAAGTGGAAGACTATCTTCTTGTAATATTGATATTATAGTTGACGTTCTTTGTGTTTTGTAGAACTGATGCTCTGGTAAGATGGGTGTCTGAGGCGAGGAGGATTGATTTCTGCTCTCGCTACACTAGCTCCATTATTCCTCTGACCTGCGTTTGTTTGAAACTTTTTTTGGAAATGAGTCCTTCAGCAATGGCAAGAAGTGCGGGGAAAAAAACACCTTTAAGTGATCAGCTGAAAGATGGGACTAAGTCAGAGGCATCGTCTTTGCCCATTGTGTTTGCTCAGATCTGTTTATGCTCAGATCAATTTCTCCACTTTTCCTTCCTTTTCGGGATAAGAGCTGCTTTCCCTTAAAAACAAGCCCTTTTTGAAGCACTGTATTGATATCACTATCAGTTTATTGATTTCTTTTATCATTATAATATTGACACTTACCTTCTGTCACAATTAACCAGTAAATAGTAAGAGTGGTGATAAAGTTCAGCACATGACCTCTGCTTACACACTTTCTATCCTGCGTTTACAAACCGGGCTCAGTAAGAGATTAAAGTATAAGCAAAGTCAAGAAATCCTCGTGATTCCAGATGTCAAAAGAAGTACTTTTAGGAATAAAATAGGACTGGTTTCCCAAAGGGCTGTGGACTGTCTTCCTGTAGCTCAGGTTCTGGGTTAACCTGGAACTGTGTGACTATACATGGTGACCAGGGAGTTCTCTGGTGCCAAGAAGACATCTGTTGCTTTGTTAATGGTCTGCTACAAAACCACCTACAGTTTCTATCCTTTTAATCTCCTAGTGGAGTTCTTTTTTGCTCAAGGGTACAATTGCAGGGTAAAATTGCAGGGTACGATTGGTTTCCCAATTGCAGACTTCCTTCTGCGTCCAATTTCTTGACCACCGTGTCTGTTGCTGCAAAGCATGTGACTGGCTGGCAGCACTCAGAGAAACTGTTCCTCTAGGTGGCGCCATAGTGACCCCACACAGCACTGTGCAGCCTATGGTGTATAAATAAGGCTGTTTGTGGCCACGCAATAATAGAGCAAATGTGCCTTGGAGAGAACAGCAAAAAGGTGTTTCCTGCTGTTAGGTGTAGGCTTCAGAGACTCAGAGAGTCTGAAGCTCGTTCACACACGGTGGTCACATACCATGTACACAGCAGGAATTATCCATGTCTCTCTTTTTTCTTTGGTGAAGAACATTTAAAAGGAAACTATGAGCATGGAGGTGGCAGGAAATTGAGGGCATTGTTTTTTCCTCCATATTCTCCCTCATGTGGTTTCACGAATGCACTCCGTCACACTCCATCTGGATTGCAAACGCTGCATAGTTCTAAACCCCATTAGGACTGACAGACCACCCTTTTTCGTCCAGAGGTGAAGTACTATGACTCCTGTTATCGGCAGTGTAGTAGCATAATCTGCACAGTTTAGCGGTAAGTCAGCAGATCGGCTGTTGAGATTCGCTGCTCAGGCCCAGAAGCACGTCCTGGTATCTCCTCAGGACAGTGCGAGTCAAAGTACACCGATCCTCTAGGATTAGATAACGTCCCCTTCTGTGCCGCTGCATTGCTGTCTTGTGTTTCTGCCATAACCTGATAAAAAAATGAGCTTAACCCAAGGAAGAAGTCTGGTGGACTAGTAACTAGTAGTGCTTTTTTTTTTTTTTAAAGTAAGTTGAAAACCTCATTTTTTTAGTAAATATTTTGGTCCTCATACCCAGAGGGGCCGTAACATAGTGAGAGGGGCTAATATTTGCTTTGATGGTGTAGTTGTCGAGTCAGAGCTGGGGGGAGGGGGGAGGGGGAGGAGTTGTCAAACCATGGGGGGCCCTTTCTTGGGGAGGCTCATGCATTAACCCTTTACTCTGGTGTTCTTGTAATTGCCTATAAAGACCATCCAGGAACAACTGGTAGAGTCTACATTGTATGTACTGAGAGCTTGATTAGTCATACACGTTGATTATGTTGAATTTAGCGGGGCATTTCCAGCGAGAGATTTTCCACTGCTGGAGCCCCTTGAAAGAACATATCTGATACGCTCTGTGCCACTGGGTGGCCATGATACGCTCTGTGTGCCACTGGCTGGCCATGATAGACTTAACCTTCTCCCAATGTTAGTTAACTCCAGCAAACAGGAGGCAGGCCTGGTATCTCATTTGCAAGCCCTGCTGTTCATGAACAGATGTTTGTGTTTAAGTGTGTGTGTGGGGGTGGGCTTTGTGGGGTGTTTTTGTAATTTTATTCAGACTTGAATAGTTATAGATTTACTTGATGTAGGCAAAGCCGTTGTAGCATGAACATATCTGGTACTGTAAACAAACATTTTAATAAAATGGGATGCCTTATCACCAGCAGTCATGATATATCAGTCAAAAGCAAATATAAATAAATGATCTGTGTCTTTCTGGCAAGCAGGGACTGTCCTTTGATGCATCCCTGTTTTTTTTTTTTGTTGTTGTTGCGAAATTCACGAGGACCGAGCAGAGGTGCGATGGCTGGTGTCCCGAACGAGAGCTTACGTGACTGTTTGCATGTGTTCTGAGTGTAAACAGCTCAGGTTATCAGACAGAGAGCCTCCCTGGGGCAGCTTGCTGGGCAGCAGCGACAGTGAGGGCAGGACCCACGATGCCCTTTGAGACCTGAACCTCTGTCGAGGTTTGGATGCGGGGTGGGAGAAGGTCTTCGCAGAATTCATTTTCTCTCTTAGGCACATTTGCAAGAAGAGTAAATATTCGGGTAACATTAAGACTTGTATTCAGAACAGCAGTGCTGAAGGGTGACTGATGCTGAAATGCTTGAATGCAAAAAAAGAGGTATGATCTTTTATGTGTTATTGAGCAAAACATTCTTAAGTGACAGCTAAACCTGTTCATAACTGGCTCATAAAGGGAATGAATAAGAGGTAATGGCCCATGAGCCATTTGTGACTAAATTGGGAAAATGTGCAATCAGTGTAGCTGCATTTTAACAGCATATTGTGCATCTAACCATTCAAGTGATTGGTTTTTACTTCTTATTTCCTGACTACAAGAAGACCTCTTGAATCCAGAAGTCAGTATGGCTGTATGGTCGGTGGCACCTGCTGTCACGCCGTGAAATTAAAGAGCTTTGAAGTGTAAAAGTTAAAAAAGCAGCTGTTGTGCACTAGAGGGGTCTGTTTCATTATGGCTGGTGGTTAAAAAAATGAGGTAAGAAGGTAGTCAACCCAATGTATCATGAAACTATGCAGATTGCTTACTTTCCAACACCTTATTTTGTGGTAAAAAAAGCAGCAAATTAATAGGTTACAGGGCATTTTGTAACTAATCCAATTTACTCAGTTAGTAAGTATTAAAATATTTAGCCAGTATGTCAGATGTAATGAGGAGCAGTTACTCAAAACAGTGTTTCGTGCTCTTTAATTTAAAGAACAATGTATGAATTTGAAATTAATAAAGAAAAAAAAGATGAATCTGTGGTTTTAATCACAACCTGTAGGGAGTTACCATCATTTCCCATATTATAAAAAACACTGCAATGTTTAGCAGTTTGTTAGTGACTGAAAATGCACAGGAAAAAAAATAACTGAATCATTACAAGTCACCTTTTGGGAGCAGAGAGGGGACACAAAGAAGTTGGAGCTGTTATTGTCCAGCATTGAAAGGGCAGGGGTGGTGCTGGTATCGTCAGGAGCGGAGCGAAGGCGTGGGTGATGCTCTTATTATCATGAGCAGAGAGAGACAGAAGTCATACTGTATGTTGTTGTCAGGAGCAGAGAAAGGGCTGTTGTTCCTTCTGGCCACTAGATGTCACTGTTTACAATATTGTAATAAATTTCACAATACTACAATAGTGGGTTTTTTTCCAAAAAAGAGAGAAAATGTGTTTTTAAATGACAATACAATTTTAGTAATGAGTTATTTCAAAGTTGTTTCATATTTTAATCATAAATAGAGGAGGTGCTGCGCAAATTAAAATGAGGCAGGGCGGCACATTGGGGAACGTGTTCCGTGAGATGTTTCCAGGGGGGGGGTGGGGGCGTAGGTGCCACATTAAGCGGAGGAATGTGTGAATTTACACCAGCTTGTGAGATGGCGTACATCAGCGGCGCTCAGATGGGAGGGAGTAAGAGGTGAATCCGTCTTTGGACGGCGCCAGCAGAAACGCGTTTCCTGATGAATCCACCTTTGAACTGCTGAGCTGGTAAAAGACGTTTCCCTGGGGCAGCTGTTGGCCGCGATGGAGGTCAGGGAGGCCGTGATATGGCCTTCCGGACTCACGGTTTGCGGGGCCACCCTGGGCCCCATGGGCTGCAGTAAATTAAAGTCATGTGTATCTGCCAGGAGAGAGGAAGGCCCCCTAACCCTATAACCATGCGGGGGCCACCTCAGGTTCCTCCTGTGGTGGAGCCCTGGAAGTGGAGCAGGCGTGTTTCCCCCAGAAAAGGGCCCCACAGTTCAGGTCCCCTCACTGAACTCCGCCCCCATACTAACACAATATCAAGCACAAACATGGGTAAATCCTGCATGGCTCACAAGTACGCGGACTTACAGGAAACTCTAGACATTAGGTAGAGGTTAATCAGCCCACACAGCCTAAAGGGCAGCCTGCTTGTACTTCCAGGCTATATTAGAGTATCTTTTGCCATGTCCCTGAAATGTGACTGCGCTTATGTAATTCAGTCAAATTAAAAAGGGCAGGAGAGGTTGGATGAAGGCAAAGACTTGAAGGTGGAACGTGTCGAAGTAACGTGTGTGGTCTTGCTGTTGAGCATGTTGTAGGTTAAGCACTTAACCTGACTTTAATGTATTTGTGTATTAATAGATATGTAGTAGCAGTGTAAATGAACAGGCACCAAGAGCGGTGTGTCTTAGCGACCATGAGGAAACAGTGAGGAATCACTGTGCACCTTTGGGAAGTTGGAGCTGAATCTTGTGGGACCCGTGCAGCTCATTTCCCGCCAAAGCTTGGCAGCCTGTGACAAATGGCCTTCCCGCCACGCAGATGAAGCATGTGAAGGAGGTGTTTGGTGAGGAGGCCAACAAGGAGGTGCTGCTCATGTGCATCGGCATCACGTCCGGCGTGGGCCGTCTCATCTTCGGCAGAGTCGCTGACTACGTCCCTGGTGTCAACAAAGTCTTCCTGCAGGTAGGAGAACAGTAAGGCAGGAGTGGAGGAAAAGCCATCTGATTGGCTGTGAACTTGTTCTCTGATAACCAATGGGAGAAAAGCAATAGTATGATACTATTGAAACTAGTATTGAAACGTAATCCGAATTTTATCAGTAAAGCCTGTAGAGTTATAATTGACGGACAAATATGTTGCTATATTATACAAATAAATAGTTGGAATAGTTGTAAATTGTACTGAGGACTGAATTTGACATATTCAGAAAGCATTGGGTTAAAAGGGTTCAGCACTGAGTCCATCCTCTGTATTCTCCTGACCACCAGGTGTCCTCGTTCCTGGTGATTGGCCTCATGTCCATGATGATCCCGCTCTGCAGAATCTTCGGCGGGCTCATCGCCGTCTGTCTTCTCATGGGCCTTTTTGATGGCTGCTTTATCTGCATCATGGCTCCCATCGCCTTCGAGCTCGTGGGATCCCAGGATGTGTCGCAGGCCATTGGTTTCCTGCTGGGCATGATGTCCGTGCCCATGATGGTGGGGCCACCCATTGCAGGTATTGTACACAACACAGCAGCTATATGCTTTCGGGGGATAGGTGTGGTTAGAGCGCCATCTACTAATAACTGCTAATGCCAGATGTTTGTTAAACTAGTTAAATATTATCTGTTTTATTCTTAAATTGTTTTTTACATTGTATGTGAAAAGTATTTTAAGCTACAGGAGTTGAAATGCATCCGCAGTTTTGAGCCACTTGTCTGAGTAGCAAGTCCCTGGGAATCAGAAACTGCATTAAGGTTTAGGCTATGAGGTTTGGCCAGACTTACAGCGGATGTGTGAACCTGCATTAATGATGTCACTAACGCCCAGATTAATCAGGGCCTGAGACAGCACCTTTTAAAAGTTCAGTACTCATACCATTCCACAAGATCCAGGGTTATTATTGTTAACGGAAACTAAAACTACAATAAAACATTTTCGTAAACTGAAATAAAATACGAAAATAAAATAAAAAAAGACAATAATAAAAAGACACTTTTGTTTATTGTTTCTGAAACTGAAATGAAATAAAAACAAATGTTAAATACTTTTGTTACAGTTTTGAATACTGTTTAGCTAAAGTAATGAGTTGTTTATCGTTAATTACTATCAAGAAAACCTGGAACATGTTTTGCCCGCTGAGATGACATTTGTACATAAGGTTCACTTTGAATTCATGTAGGATTCTCTAAAGCTCAGACAACAGAAGTCGATCCCCAGAAATAAGATTACTAAAACTCGAACTGAAATTAAAATGTATATAAAACTAAACAGAAATATATGTTTCTAACTAATAAAACCACACTGAATATTTACTAAGACTAGACTGGATTTCAAATTAAAATTGAACATAATATAACATTAAAAACTAATTATAAAAATCTAAATTGTAATACTACTGAGAAGAGCTCGATCCCATAGCCTACGAGAAAACCGTTCCTTAAAAATGTTGGGAAGCTGTCAGGACACCCTGCAAGGCATGCATGCTAGGAGATGTTTTGGAGGTCATCTCAGCTATAGGACTGTTTCTACATGTGTAATAAACTCGTTCTCCTTGCGTTGCTTTCCTTTGCTCAGGTTATCTGAGGGACAGACTGGGCTCCTATGACGTAGCCTTCTACCTGGCCGGTATCCCTCCTATCGTCGGGGGGGCTTTACTGTGCCTCATCCCCTGGGTGGAAGCCAAGCGCAAAAAGAAGGCATTCGAGACCGAGAAGGAGGCCGTGCAGACAATGCTGGAAAGCAAGAACTTCAGCAAGTGTCCAGCAGATAGGGGCAGTGCAGACAAGAGCGCTGACCCAGAATCTGTCATTTGAATCGGAAATATTCACACACACATGAACATCCAAATAAACACACATACACACATTCATACATGCAATCAATCAAGCATCGAAATAGTGCTTTTTTATTATTATTTTTTTTAAAAGCTGCTTTTGCAGGACAACTAGAGGGAGAAGTACTTCCACATCGGTGTTACCTAGTGATGGTCAAAGTGACACTTTCATGAACCATTAGCTGGATTTTTGACCACGAGATAGCGCTCATTGTACAAAAAGGGCTTAAAGCATGCACCAAAGCAAACAAAGAGCACCATCTAGTGGTATCAAAAAATGAGCAAATGGTTCATAAAGTGTCATTTTGTCCGTTACTAGTGTAACCTATTTAAATGCACAACCGTTTCTAAATGAGTGTGATTCTAATAACCTATGCATTTCAATGCTTTTCCATTAGATAAATGAGTGGCATATGCCTATGGAAAATGTTAATGCCTTTAAAATTTGCTTATGTATAACAGATATGAAGCTTTAGAGTACTTTATCAGCCTAATAGCACTGCATCCTTGTTAGCTTGTTTTCGAAAGGAACTTGAAGCCATTACTTTAAAAATGCTTAACCTGCAATGCTCAAAACGGTAATACACTAGATAAATTCCTAGTCAGATGTATCATAAGGCAAGTCAAACACTTTCCCTGGAAAGAGTGGAAAATGAATGTTGTGCATTTCTGTGGCCAAAGAGATTGGAACTAGCTGCTAAGTTACCAGTTTAGTCCTGGTATGTTGGAGACAGCTATGAACCAAAACCATAAGAAGAGCTGAAACAGAGTTTGAGATGTGATTGTGAGGTAAATTGGGCTGATTTAAGGCTGATGTGGCCAGTGGGCGTGATCCCACTAGAGAACAATGCTGCTTATTCGTCTAAGCAAATGAACTCTGTTTTTGGAAATACTTTTTTAAAAACCAACTTATGAATGTATCGTTAATTTGCAAAATAATTGACCTGGGTATAGAATATTGCTTCAGAGAAATGAATTACAAAATAACAATAGGATTTTATTTTAATGAAACTGTACTCTAAGGTGCTGTGATATACTAAGCATCTTTTAGCAGAATAGTAAGTCTCACAATGCTAAACACATTAAGGGAACATACATGCATCACCTCTGTAGGCGTGTAATGGAAAATCATCCCAGCTGTTAAAAACTGAAATTTCACATTTGTGGGGTTTTTTTCCCCCTCCCGTTATGCAGTTGAAAATCCAGTTCAGTGGTAGTAAATTTTTATCACTGTTTGGGTTTCACTGAAATGTTAGGTGATGCAAAGAAAGCGTGTTTCTATGGTTGACTTTCTATGCCTGGCTTCTCTATGCAATGTAGATATGTGATGTCGCCATGCTGAGTGACATGAGCGCTTTTACAGGAAACAGTGAATGGATGAAGTTGTACATTCAGTCACTAAGTGCATATGATATTTAAAGGCGTGTAATCAGCACATAAACATCCAGGATTGTATTACCAGCACTATCATAAACCGATTTCCGGTTTGCTAATACCACAGGGTGACCCTTCCTTCAAAGCTCAGTTTTACATAACCACCGAGATATGTTCAAGTTAAATATATATCTAAATGTGTTAATTGGAAACCTACATTTCTTTCTTATTTATTTTGCTTTGTGTCTAGAATTTGTCTTGGCTTTGCTCTGTGTGTTGTTCATCGAGACATTTGCCATAAATAATAAGTCTTACTGGTGCTCTTAAAATGCACATTAACTGATTATCAAAGAAGGGCCTGTGTATCACATCTGTACTGTGTTAAAATGACTACTTATCGTTAATACTCTTGTCTATGGTATCAAGGAGATATTAAATCAGTTTCTCAAGGTTTTAAAAGATATAGAATTATAAAAGTGATTAACAAAAACATTTACAATGGAAATTGAAAAAAAAACATTACTTTTGCAGTACTTTTGCATAGCGTCTACCTCAGAATACTTGGGCAATCTTGGGATATTTATCTTAAGCCCCAAAGGGCATCGCTGTGAGTTACCATTTCATTCCATTTTGTGAGGTCTGACATTCAATTTCACTAACTTTCAATTTTTTATGTTTTTGGGCCAACATTTTACCCCTCCTCACACCTCCCATTGTAATACACTTTTAATTCATCAGACATTCAACAACCAATGCCTGAATGGTTAAAATGCTATATATCTAAGGAAATTGTATGTAAAAACCCAAAAGAGAATTTTTCTATGAAACAGTGCCATTACACTTTGATATCCTGCAACGTTATATAGTATTGAACTTCAGCGGCATGGATATTTGGAATGTGTATATATATATATAGCATTTTACTATAATGCATTATATTTGAAATAAACCATTTACCATTTATTTTGTGACAGTCTTGGCTTAAACTGTGTAATGAACTATGGATGTAACCATTATTATTAGTAAATTTATTAGTGTTTTCTGATAGTATTTTGAGGAAAAACACTGAATATTGTGGAAAACCCCTTATATACATGCGATCTATTTGTACAACAGATCCTTTTATATGTATGTTATATAACGATACATATATGTTTATTTTATTCTGCTCATGTTGTTTATTTATGTACGTTATCTTTCTGACTTACAGTGTTTTCATTGAAGAGTAGAATAGACATTCTGTTGTGTTAATGATCTGTAGCACCTCAATTGTTAAAGTATCTAAGAGAAACATTCACTTACAGCTATGTAACGAAGTTGGGCAAATTCTAGTTTGCAGCGCATTGTTGGAAACAGCGACCTCTGCTTGTGGAAGAGCACCAATATCCATTTTTTTCTGTTAGACTAAATATTTCATTTACACTATCAATCCAAAGATTTAAATGTGAAGCATTTACTATTACTTTTAAAAGAATATAGTATATATATTAGTAAATTTAGATGTTTTTAACATTTTCTTTATATTTTTTGAAAGAAAATTGCTAACTACCAAATAACATTATTTACTGGGAATAGTATATATCGAGAATACAAGGAATATTCTATTAACGCCATATTGTGTGAAATTGAATCTTTTCTATAGCTTATATGTTTCTTTTCTCAGCTGTATCCAATAAGAAAAAAACTCATCTCTATTTGAAGTGTAATGCATTTAAGAACCTGCACGCACATATTTGGGTTTTCTGTCGCTGTGCACTGATTAATTAAAGTGCATCCCCGAATTCCCTGTCACGCAAGGTTGTTGGGTTATTTTCCTCATTTTTTTGTGCCTTAAAACTTTTTCGGAGCATCTACCTGTGGTATGGAAAACATAGGTTTTTGAAAATCATGACATATTTTGTATTAACTTTTAAGTCCCTAATTCCTGCATTTGTATCTTTTTGCTGATTGCATGATTTTTTAATTGGACTTTTCTAGTATGCAATGTACTTGTCCGCAGATTGTATTCCGATTGTATGATCACTTGGTTAAAGAGTAAAGAATTGTTAAATTTTTCCTAACTTAAATGAAATGTTTCTTGTCTCCTACAAATGAAAAGCCCATACATTGCAATTACTTGGACAAAGTCTGCTTTAAATTAGCGATGGCGCCTATACGAGCACACCATCAGCTCAACTCAAGAACTCGAGATGCTACAATACTTCTTGTCTGTACAGCACACGTAACATAATGTCACAGATATGTCTCTCATCCAAAATGTAGTTCACGTATTAGGACATATCACAGATACATCCCATTTCACCCGTGCCGTCACTAATCATGAAGAATGACGTGTGCCTGAGTCATTTAGACAGATTCAGTACAGTGTATTAATAATAAGTATATCTCTACATCGATATTCAATGTTGCTGAAGCCAAACCCAAGAAACATATGGCACAATATAGGGATACTCCTTTGATTTGACTCATGTCCATTACAGGACGTTACTCCACAAATTCATCCATCCATCCGTCTTCCAACTGTTTATCCTGTGGGGGGCTGCACCAAACAGGTACATTCTGGATGGGATGTCAGTCCCATGTGGGACAATGAGTCCATAATACTGCTAACTCGTTTCATTTTATGCCACAGCACCAATCTAAGAGTTTATCGCCTGTGACATTTGCTAGTAAACAATCTTACGTCATTTAATCAGCGCCCAGCGCTTTGAGCACACACCGCCCGTGTCACTGATTTCAAATCGGATCCCGTTCCGCCGTCCCTGTCTTCAGCGTTACTTAGTTTAGGCACAGAACTGATCCCGGATCGGTGCATGCCGTCTCCGCGCGTCCCTGCGCGTCATAGCGTCATGTTTGCTTCCTGTGTCGGCTTTCATTTAATCGCTGCCCTGGTTTACCTGACGGGCTTCTCCGCGGTAGCAGGCGGCCGCTTTGCCTCTCACCTGTCAGCTAGAGGCCTGCCGGAGCGAACATGAACTATATGTAATGTCGCAGAAGAGGCTGATCTGAAAGCGGGGTCCCTGTCATTTCCCTGCAGCGACCACGGCGGCCGCGTTTAGCACAGCTGGTCGGTAAGCGGCCGCGGACGGAGCACCATGTCTGCCTCGGCCACCGGCGAGCCGGCGGCGAAAAAGAAACAAGTCCGCTTCGCCCGGGTCGGGGAGGACGAAGACAATGACCAGGATGAGGACACCCTCTTCGATAAGAGGAAGGAGGCCAGAGGCGGGCTGAAGAGCGTGATGAAGCGGGTGCGCAGGCTGGACGGAGCCGGAGCCGGCAGGGTGGCCGTGCTGGGGCCGGACGGCGGGGCCGCCGCCTCCGGGACCTGCAGTCAGTGGATGGTCACGGTGGCTCTCTGCGCCTCCTTTCTTGGGCTGGTAATGTAATTATTAATATAGATTACTCTTCTAAGTTAGGCGGAGAAATAAAACGAGCCGTCATTTAGGTTTCGCTCTGTGTTTTGTCACTTAAACGTTAAGCAGCATGTAACCTGATCACTGAATGGAATGTCCCATTTAATTCCATTTATTTTTTTTATACTCATACTAATAATACTGGTTAGTTTCAGAAATCCAGTACTCTAAGGATGGTTCGTTGTTTTACTTGAGAAGGGATCTAGTACGAATAAAAACATTGGGGTTATCGTGTCTGTGTGTGTGTGTCTCTGTGTGTGTGTGTCTGTGTGTGTGTGTGTGTGTGTGTGTGTGTGTGTGTGTGTGTGTGTCTCTGTGTGTGTGTGTGTGTGTGTGTGTGTGTGTGTCTGTGTGTGTGTGTGTGTGTGTGTGTGTGTGTCTCTGTGTGTGTGTGTGTGTGTCTCTGTGTGTGTGTCTCTGTGTGTGTGTCTCTGTGTGTGTGTGTGTGTGTGTGTGTGTCTCTGTGTGTGTGTGTGTGTCTCTCTCTGTGTGTGTGTGTGTGTCTCTCTCTGTGTGTGTGTGTGTGTCTCTGTGTGTGTGTCTCTCTGTGTGTGTGTGTCTCTGTCTGTGTGTCTCTGTCTGTGTGTGTGTGTGTGTGTCTCTGTCTGTGTGTCTCTGTCTGTGTGTGTGTGTGTGTCTCTGTGTGTGTGTGTGTCTCTGTGTGTGTGTCTCTCTCTGTGTGTGTGTCTCTCTCTGTGTGTCTCTGTCTGTGTGTGTGTGTGTGTCTCTGTCTGTGTGTGTGTGTGTGTGTGTGTGTGTCTCTGTGTGTGTGTGTGTCTCTGTGTGTGTGTGTGTCTCTGTGTGTGGAGTTCTTATGTCCTCCCATTGTCCTGGTTCTCTGGTTCCATCATGCACTCCAAAGACCCTGATATCCCTGTTCTAGGTGTACCACAGCATGTGTGCTGAGCTTCCCCCTCCTTATTTCTTCCAAAGGCAAATAGCAATACTTTTTAAAGTAATTATGATGTCATGACACTGTGGTTGGTTGTTGGATAGGTAATCATGTTGCTGTACAGAAGCAGTTGTATGTGAAGGTTTTATAAATTGACCATCTGGTCAGCCTTAAACAGCATGCCGTCTGTTGAAGTTGTTTTTGTGACGCATTTTCACATGAAATGCATGTGCTCAGTATTTAAGTTACAATTCTGCCGGCAAATCACCCTGCATGGTTTTTCCGTGCCGTGAATGTAACACTCAGAATTTGCCTGAGTGAGCGCAGATATTTGGATCTCGCACTTGTTACACCATCCCTTGTCTGTGATCAGGGTTAGCCAGAGAACATCCAGCTGCTGGTAACATGGCACTGAGAATACAGAGAATGTAAGGAGAAATTCAGGTGACGGTGGACTAGTTTAAGTTTGTGATTTGTAAAGCCTGAACCTGAATAAAAAAAATAAAAATCGATATTACTGATTTCAGTGCTTTTTCTACAGTCGTAGGACGTAACTTTCTTAGTTATATATACAGCTGACGGACCTGAAGCGGATTAGCTGTGGCAGGTAAATCGTTTCGTTTACATTCGTTAAATTCGTTTACATTTTATTTATTTTGCACCTACTTTTATCCAAAGTGACGTAGAGTTGAGGGCCTTGCTCAGGGGCTCAATGGTGAGATCACTGTGCCGACCGTGGGATTCACACTGGCCTGTGAGCGGTGCCGACGTTGTCGTGTTTCAGGGAATGAGCATCTCAGTGCTGGGGCCCACGTTCGGAGACCTGGCCTCTAACGTCAGACAAAGCATCAGCAACATCTCCTACGTCTTTGTGGGACGCTCTGCGGGCTACATGGGGGGCTCTGTGGTGGCTGGGTTCCTCTTCGACATCATGAACCATCATCTGCTTCTGGGTAAGCCTCCATATCGGCTGCGTTGGTGGGTCTGCTCTCGCATGGGGACACTTTTACTTGCTCTGCATTGGTGTTTTGAAGCCCCTTGTGTCCAGAATGGAAGTTAATGCTGGTAATAGAATCGACGGTTGGCTAATGTGGGTTTCCGGCAGCCATTTTGCCCGTGGTGCTTTCAAAAACAATTTGAGCACTTTGTTCCTGCAGACACATTTATTTAGCCACCTGTTCTACAAAAGCCGCTGTAGCTCCTTGGAGGTGCAGTCGTGCTGCGTTGATTTGGTAGCCACTGCACCACGGTAAACCTTACGTTACTTTTACTTATCTGTTGGACATTTTAATCCAAAGCAAGATACAAGTGAGAATCAGAGAGCAGGGGTCAGACTGTTCCTGAAGTAGCTAAAGATTATAGGCTTTGATCAAGGAGCCTGCGGTGGCATCATTCATCCTGCCGGGGGATTTGAACTTATGACCTTCTGATCATGGAAACAGAGGCCTGCCTTGCAGAGCTGTGTGTAATGCTGTCGGGTGCTGTGCTAGCTGTCTAGCTGTTTGAATATGAGTCATAAATAAGCTTTTGGACAGGATATTTCTCAATACTATGGGGTGCATACATTTTGTTGGTGTACAACTGTTCATTTATTCGCGTAATGCATTATTCCATTTGCCGGTATCGCTTAGAACGTACACCTTTACAGCGTAAACTTCGATATAGCGTATGATTTTCAGAGGAAAATAGGCAAACTGACCTTCGTTACAACGTAAAGCCTCATCTTCCGAGCGCGCGCACAATTCAGAATCGGCTGTTGCCGGCCATCTACATCGCTTAGCAACGCCTAACTCAATGAACCTATCCTCACGAAGCATTCCACGCCGGCCGGACTCCTTGCATGCAGCCCCAGTTTTTTCATGGTTTTGCATGGTGTCATGGTATCGAAATTTATTTCAGCCAATTGAATCATACAGGTGCATAATTTTGGTTTGACATTAGGTTACAGTAAGGCGATTTGAACGATAAGCCGGCAGTGGATTTTGCGTTATGTCGGCTGTCTATGAGTAACTGATATTAACCTAGTTTGAAGAATATAGTTCCTATTCAGAATAGGAACTATATTCTTCAAACTACACAAGCTGTATGTCATAGTGTCAACTTGAGGGGTGTTTTATAAAAGTTTTTTTATATACATTTTGTGTTCTATCATTCATTTTGAGGGACTTGGTTACAACATACTATGGTTATAACGTACAAATTCTTAATGTCCCCCGAGGTACGTTGTAATGAAGTTCGACTGTACAAAGTGATATTTTTTTGAGAAAACAATGATTTGTGCCAACCTTGAGCTTTGAACGGGGCGACCTCAGATAAACCAGTGATCGTGGGCACGGCCCCCAAGCCGCTCAGCCCCCACCCTCCCATTATGCACATTTGTGAGAAATTCACAATTATAGTGCTGATTTTTCTTTTTTTGTGAAAACTGGCTTGTCTTGGGTTTTATAGGGAGCAGTAACTGAAACCTGCCATTGGACAAAAGGCGACATTTAAAACCCATTCATTTGACATTTAGTTGCATGTTTGTCTGACAGAAGCCTTGTTCAGTCCTCTTTATTTATGTATGTGTGTTGTGTGTGTTTTTTTTTTTTAAATAACCTAAATTGCAAAAGCGAAAGGACTTTAAGTGCCCAAGGTGCTGAGAGATGGGCGGTAAATGGGAAACAAACTGGACACCATGTTGTTAGAAGTTGTGGCCAGACAGGACCACATGATTCCCGATCTGTCTGATGTTTCTCTCCTCGCTGTCCTCGCCAGGCTTGTCGTTGCTGCTCACAGCTCTCGGCATGATTGGAATTCCCTTCTGTAAGAGCGCCATCCTGCTCACGCTCCTCATTTCTTGTGTTGGAGTTTCAATGGGGTTTCTAGATACAGGTAAGAACATCTGTAGAGGCAGGAAGGTGACAAACCTACAATGTATAGTAACAGTAATTATGTTTTTCAACAAGAGCAGTGTTTCCCAATCCGGTCCTTATGGACAGTCCATGTTTTTGCTCCCTCTGGGAAGGAGCAAAAACATGGACTGTCTGTGGGTCCCCAGGGACCAGCTTGGGAAATGCGGAAGTAGAGGATGTATTGTGTGGCGTTTTACTTTCTAATTTCCAACTTTTAAAAACAAATTTGTTTTCATAGTAGAGGGGGAGAATATGTGAATTTAGTTTTGTTTTTCCAGAAATCTTGTGTGATTCTCTTTGATTTGGGTCATACATTTAATACATTTTTTATAGTGCTGTCAAACGATTAAAATTTTTAATCAGATTAATCACAGGGTTGCTGTGGATTAATTTCGATTAATCACGATTGAATACCATTCATTTTCAATCTATATTAATCACATTTAATTTTGCATGAGCAAACCGACTCAAGAAAAAAGGGAATATATATGCACTTAACATGTTTATTGAACATCTTGAACATGAGTCGGATGTATTCCATCTGCCACAGAAGTGCAATACCATGGACCCATATCAAAAAGCAAGATTTTTTGCTTAGCCGGACAACTTGTCGGATTTAAGGTACCTCAGTTTAAATGGTCTTTATCTTCGTTCGCTTACAATTAGCACGAACTACCGTAAATCCGACAAATAATCCAACTAACCATGAAGTCCAATTCTAGCCCGGTTAATTGCCATTGTTAGCAATATCAGTTGATAACACATTACGTGCGGTGCTTTACATATAAAACTCCGTAGCAACACATCCACAGATAACTTGGGCGGTATAGCGTGCGACCGATTTAATGAGCCACAAATGAGATGTAGTGCTTAAACAGTAAAACTACAGCTTTCCCTTCTGTTGATAAAAGGCGCAGCCATCTTGGATTCTGAACTCGGGATCCACTGTGCTGCTCCGAGATCTCCGAGAAACGGGACCGTGCATGTCGTTACTTCTGGCTTCAAAACTCCGGAATCCGACTCGGAATACGAGTTCCGAGGGCAAATGGAACACACCAAAACTGCCCAAAATGGGTTGACAGAGACATTTCAGGGATTTTGAATCATTCTGCGCTGCAGATGGGTTAATTGTGTTAAAAAATTTAATCAGATTAATCATGATGATGGATTAATCCGCGTTAACCCGTTAATTTTGACAGCCCTAATTTTTTATTATCCTCATTCAACAGCATGCCGCTGTTTAAGAGAATTTGCATGTTACTTTAGTAGTTCAGTGTTTCTATCTGCCAGCATGCTGACTTGCCTCTGACTGATTTTGTTTTTGTGGCTGTGAGGAGTCTTGCTTCTCAATAGCTTTACGGCATTTTTTTCGGTTTTACAATTCTGTCGAGCACTGAGTCATACTTGTATTCCCAACCCTGCTTCCCACCTCATGCTTAGGTGGCAATGTCCTCATCCTGAAGACGTGGGGGGACCGCGCCGGACCGCACATGCAGGCCCTGCACTTCAGCTTCGCCCTCGGGGCCTTCTTTTCGCCCATCATCGCCAAGCTGCTGCTTGGGACAGACGATCACTTGGAGGACAGCAAGGTCTTCGGCTCGAGGGGCACCCACTCGACGACTGCCTCGTACACTACTTGCTCTTCTCCAACCACTACGGAAGGACCTGTGCCCCCTCTGAAAGACCACCCACTAATCAAACTAATCAGATCCACCCATCATCTTGCCCATGCACCTATCTCCAAGTCCATGTGGGCCTACATTGTGATTGGGGTCTTTTTGCTGCTGGTCTCTCTTCTCTTCTTTGTCCTCTGTTCCCGGAGCAGCTCTGCTCAGGACATGGCCAAGATCTCCCCGGGGAAACCGCGGATGGCCAAGTACCACAATGCCCTCATTCTTCTGCTCTTCTTCTTCTTCTTTTGGTACGTGGGAGCAGAGGTGGCCTACGGCTCCTTCATCTACACCTATGCCAAGGATGTGACTTGTATGACTCGGTCTCAGGCAGCTGGACTTAACTCCCTCTTCTGGGGCACCTTTGCTGCCACCCGGGGCCTGGCTATCTTCGCAGTAGCCTGCGTGAAGCCGGGCACCATGATCCTGCTGAGCCTGGTGGGCTGCACGCTGTCCTCTCTGCTGATGGTGATCTTCAGCCACAACAGGACGGTACTCTGGTCCTGCACCGCCCTCTACGGCGCCTCCATGGCCACCACTTTCCCTAGCGGCATCTCCTGGTTGGAGCAGTACAGCACGGTGACGGGCCGCTCGGCGGCAGTGTTCGTGGTGGGCGCGGCACTGGGAGAGATGGTGCTGCCTGGTGTCGTGGGATTACTTCTGGGGATGGTGCCGGAGCTCCCGGTGCTGATGTATCTGTCCCTGGGCACGGCCACCATCACCTCCATCCTCTTCCCCGTCATGTATAAGCTGGCCACCTCGCCTGGTGGGACGAGCTGGAGGCCACGGGACAAGCCTGGGGCCGACGACAGCGAGCACTACCAAGCCCTTCTGGACACCGGCGCCAATGAGGAAGAGGAGGAGGAAGAAGATGAGGCCGACCAGTGGAACGACGCTGACTTTGAAGTCATCGAGATGGACGACGCCAGTCTCAGCTCGCCGGACAAAACGGCGTCTCCGGTGGCCGCTGTGGATGCCGCAGAAGCCCCTGAGGGTTCCCTGGTGACCCCGATGACACACGACCTTACGGCCGAGCCAGCCAATCCCCTGGAGCTCACCAACTCCCCAGTCACTCTCCTTGGAGACTCTCCCAGTGTGAAGCCACTCATTACCCTGGACAGAGAAAAGAGAGACTAAAGACGCTGATGCTGGGCGGTTGATGAGTGCATGAGAGAGAAATTCTGCTGCGCGTCACCCATTACGCATGTCCAGTCTGTCCAAATGTCCAAATGTCAGGCACTTTTCCTGCCCCCTGAAACGAGCTTGAGCTCACAGATAGCGGCAGCTGTTCAGTTTGGGGGAAAACTTAATTGCAGCGTTGTGGAAGCTGTGTTGAATATGCCCCCGTATTTCTTGAGTACATTCTGTTACGTGTCTGGGTTATGCTTCGACTACAGACCACAGTTGCTTTACCACTTGTTCTCTCAGAGCAGTCTAGGTCATTGACTGTAGATGCACAATTCTCAAAATACTGCCCCCCCCCCTTCCAGTGGCTGATTACCTACATTGTCCTGAATTTATGTATCGTGACTTTTACTTTTACAGACTTATTGTGTTTGTTATGAAATTATATATATTTCATGGGGTAGGCCCTACTTAATGGGCAAGTATGATACACAGCATTCAAGGTACAGTCTGTGTTTTAGGGACAGTGCTGTACATTAGCAAAAAAATCACCCAGCATTCATAGCAAAGGAATTTTGGACTTAAATGTAGGGTATAGCAGTAGTGCAATTAAATGGTGAAGCCATTATACTAAGTGTAATCTTTTAATATATATTTTGGTATATTTTTTTAAAGTAGACCAGTGTTTCCCAACCCAGTCTGTGTTTTTGCTCCCTCCCAGCTCCCAGCACACCTCTACCAGGTATTCGGTGTTCCTGATTGGCTGGGAGCTTGGAGGGAGCAAAAACGTGGACTTGCCTGGGTTCCCTGTGGACTGGGTTGGGGAACACTGAAGTGGACCATAGAATCAGATTGTGCTGAATCAGAAGATATGCTAAATTAAGAATGATTTACTGTGTGCCGATATTTACAGTGTCACACTGTTCCATCCATTTTCTGTCACCACTTGTCCTATTCAGGCTTTTGGGGAGGGGGGGTTGAAGCCTATGGAAGTACTGGGCATTCGCACACCTAGGGGCAATTTGGGCTGTGGAGGGGGGGGAGATTGGATTGTACACCTGCACTTTGGTGACACTTTTTGGACCGTTGGGGGTGGGACAGCACTGGAGGAACAGGTCCAGAGCACATGGAACCCTGACGGAGATTCGAACCCAAGTCCCAGAAGTACAAGGCGACTGTGCTAACCACTACACCACACTGCCACCACATCATGCTGGGTTTGAATCCTCTCTTTAGAAAGCTGACATGAATTCAAGTGAAGAACAACACAAATAAAGGAATTGGACCCGCAGTCAGTGTCTCCGGCACCTTCAACTCCTGTTACAGAACCGTCCCTGGAGCGTAAATTTGCCTTTTTAAAATCGTCAGAGAAAAGTATGATTCCTCTGTGAGCAAAAATGTGGTGTCTTCATTTAATATTCTGGGTTATCTGTGAGCAAATTGTGCAAGACATCTCAACTGTCAAATTTTTATAAATGTACACTTTTATTTTGTATAGATTGATATTTAAGTGTACAATGTATTCCAATGTGTGTTGTCATTAATAAAGTATAAATTATGAAGGATGGTTGTGGGATTGTCATGACTCAGTGTCATTGCGGACTTCTTCAAAAATAAGCTGGACTTTTTTTAAAACCCAAACTCACAAGCCGGGGGAAGTGCAACTACAAGGACGGGTTTCCATTTGTGTGCCATCTGGAATGCTGAACGGAAAAACGAGAGCCTGACCTTTCCCGGCAAGAAACGACATATTCATAGTGCAGTTTTGGAAGGGGAAAAAAATCCTCAGAAAAGTATCCACTTTTAGACTTTCCTGCTCAGAATAATTTGCATAATGATTCTGAATGTGTGTAGTGTTTTCCTTTTTAATAGACTCGAGCCCAGTCAATGGAAAAGGTTAGTCTATAGCAGGATATGCGGCCTGAATACTGGTTACATCTGCCTGCGCACTGCAGGTCTAAAGGTCAGTGACCCAACCACAACACATGAAATTTAAAGTAGCACTCAGAGGCAGCATTTTCACTTAACAGTTAACAGGCTTATGTTCGTACATTTAATTTTATTATATCAACTGTTAACCTCCATCCACAGAAATATCTATTAAAAACAAACACCGTCCATTTTTTTTTTTACAATTATACAAATACACAGATCTTGTGTACAATTGAGATATAGAATCAGTCTTTACATAGGTAGGGAACATACATATAGCATAGAGAAAGCATTAGAAATGTGTACAAAATAAATATGCACAAAGAAAATAATGTATACTTTGCCATAAATTATCAAAATACACTATTGCAGCAAGTCCCAGGAGTTGGTGAAAACTCGAACGTGAACGTTCTCTGCTCCATTCTTCACCACCCACGACCCAAAGAGGCTCAGAGTTTTAAGGACTATTCCGTGCAGAAAAACGTACATAAATAAAACCATCTTTCTCAAGGCAAAAGACGTGGCGAGACAGAAAAACAACATGGTACCCCCCCCCAATCCCCCCCCCCCCCCCAAAGGAGAAAATAATATATTATTTAGCACTGCCACCCCCACTATAACCCCCCCGTGTTTTTAATGCAGGTGCACACAGATTTTAGATTTACAATGAGAGGATTTCTACATAAAAAGGTTTTTATATATTTATACATATATAAAAACAATCTTTTAATCAGTGGTTTTTTTTCTGCTACCTTGGAGTCAGAAGGAGCCCCATAAAAAACATTTAGACTTCAAAGTTTTTACAAAGAGTTACAGCGCGTACAAAACCATAACGCAGAATAGTCCTCTTAGGTCCGATTTCCCATAATTCCGTCCGACTCTGAAATATACCAGCCAAAAAAACACTGCTTTATGTACAACCAATAGCAGCTGGGAACGCAGAGGACGCCACAAGCTGACTGGCCAGCCACCACCCGCGCCAGCAAGCTAGCAGAAATACTTGTATAACAAATAGCGACTAGGCAAAAATTGAAACCTAACCATGTTAGATCAAAGCACCATTAAAAAAAAAAGAAAATCAAAATCAAAACGGAGACTGGGCATTTAGCACAACGTCGCCGAGTGTGAATGACGGGGATCCGGAAGCTCAGAACTGCTCCAGAAGCTGCCGGAGGTATGGGCCCTTGGACAGCTGCCGCGTGACCCGAGACAGCTTGTACAGAACCGGGCAGTCCAACGAGACGCACGGGACCTGGCGTTCCGCAGCGCTGCTGCAGTTCCGGCACACCTGTGGGGATGGAAGTTCGAGGGCGTCAAGCTCTGTCGTATGGTGGGGGGGGGGGCGATATCGGCTATGTGTCAGGAGAGTGCATACAGGGCCGTGGGGACGATGACACCCATGCAAAGACAGGACAGCTGGCGGTGCAGGGAATGCGTTACAGTGTAGCGAACAGGCATCGCAGTGCTGTTAACGCCGCAGAATGCAACGGCAGTCAGGGCTGGTGTGATTTTGACCAAATGGATTAAGGTAAGCATCGCAAGAATTACGCCTGGCCTGTAGCATTTAACTGATGCGTAATCAGCAGCCAGGAGGAGACATATCCGAAGCGAGAGCCATTTTTTGTAATGCAAACAGCAACAAATGGGAACTCTTACGTAACTCCTGACAGCTGTGGAAAGGCGCGCAAAGGCCGTTACCATGCCAACAGGCCTCGTTGTGCCCCCATGCATTCTGAGTACGGGTCCCTTCCACCCCTCACCTTCAGCAGATGCTCTTGCTGCGCCTCCCACTGACGCAGTTCCTGCTGCAGCGTGACGACGACGCGCTGGGGTTCGGCGCGGCAGCGGGCGCAGACGCCCAGCTGGGTCAGCTCGTCACACACGGGGCAGTGCAGGGTGGTGAAGTACTGCGAGATGGTGCCCTTCCGGCAGACCTCCTCGTCGCCAGCGCCGGCTGTGGAGGAGGCTTTCTGGACCTGAGGGTCACAAGTCAGAGGGAAATGACACAGGACTCAGCGTTAGCTCAGAAATGCACGGCTTCCATCTAAGCTACGTAACGTGTGACAGATTCAGGCCGATGATAATTTGGCATCATCTGAAGTCTCTTAAACGTTCTCGAAAAGTTCCCCCGACACTCTCAGCATATCCGTAACAGACCAAAGACTGCACAGCAGTTCTCAAAGACAGATCTTCCCGTTTGCTGCAGTCCTGGCAGGCCTCGCTCCGCTGTCGGAGGGCAGCTTCTCGTCCTAGGAATTCTGCCCATGTTAACAAATCATGAGTAGGCAGCACGCCCGAAGGAGCAACACAAGGTACGGCCTAGGACGCCATTTCTCATGGGCGGCCACTAGATGGCAGTAACGGCCCACATTTAAAAATTATACAGAATCCTTCATTGATGTTGACAACTTGAGCTAAATGGAGTAGTTGTGGCTGCTCTTAAGAAAAGCACGAGTCATGTCCATGTGGCTCTTTAAATTATAATATTTTCAATGCATTAACTGGAGGTGTGTTAGAAATTACCAAGGTTTGTGTTAATAAAAAAGACGCAAACCTATTGCAACCAACAGAAGAAAAAAAAAAACCATTACAGAATGACCATCCATAATGCAATAAGATAAACTGGCAGTGCCATTTGCCCTTCAGGGTCCCAACGCCTGCTCTAGATGCCCTAGGGCTGCTCACCCGGGGCAGCTCGCGGTACCAGTCAAACACGTCCACACCGATGAGGGCGAAGACGCGGTCCAGGGGAGGCAGGATCTGCTTGGAGATGTAGTAGCCGCTGTTGAGCCGCAGCCCCGCATCTTGCAGCACCTCCAGGGGGCGCCGTACCAGCTGGATGAGTGGCACGCCCGGCATGCCGTACACGATGACGTAGGGCACCCTCTCGCCGACGCGCGGCTCCAAGCGCCGGTCGTAGGCCAGCATGCGCCTGGCAAGGTCAAAAGGTCACGGTGGGCAGAGTGCCTATGACTACATGCTATTAATACGACATTTAATTACGTCATAATTATGAAATAATGACAAGAATATGAACTGCTATATATTAGCTGCTCTGAAAACAAAGTCCACGACAGCAGTATTACCGCGTGTCACATTTTCTTTTGCAGATCTCAAAATACACGACATTTCAAGAAAAGCAAATCCCACGGTTCATATACAGCAATGCATCGCAAAACTACACAGGAACGGTCTGTACATAGCAACAGAATATTTTCCCTTTAACAATAACTCGAAAGTCAGATATTTTTTTTTTTCTTTCTCCATATTAATGACAGTGTTGCTAGGCAACAGTCTCAGGTACAGCGAAACGAACAGCCTTGTGCAGACAATGGCTACTGGGGGGTGACGCTGAGCAGATTTACATACAGCCGAAAAGCATGCGTGTAGACAGGCAGACAGTCAGAGAGCAGCTGTCCAGGGATAAGCTGGGGGCCGGGGAACAGCACTGTTTTAGGCTGGGTATCAGGAGGTTACCTGGTGAGCTCCAAAGCAGGGACGCAGGCTCCTGGCCTGTAGGAGGCGCTGCCCCGATACTCCTTGGCAAAGGTGAGGTCCTGCATACTGGCTCTGCCCTCCAGGACCTTCATGCACTGCCGCTGGACGTACTGCTTGACCTGGCTGATGTCTCGCGTCTCGAACAGTAGCTTTATGGATCGCTCCAGGATCTGGGGGAGGGTGGGAAGGGGGTGGGGGGTGGGTGAGGACACAGAGAGAGACGAGAGCAAAGCAGTAAACGCGGTGAGCGGCATCGCGTCGGCTCAGGACCGGCAGCCCACATGCTCCATTTACCCGTTTCATTTCCATGCTTTTCCTCTCGCACTCGACACCCCCTCCCCCACCCCTGCTCCCCAAACGATGGCCAGGAGAGGAGAGCACGTATGGGCAAATCGCCACGGCCGTGAGGTGAAAGAGGCGCCAGAAATTCCCCCGGTTACCTTGGAAACAGCAGGGCAGCCGTCTCGGCGCACCGTCTCGATCCCCTTGGCGTCGAAGACGGGATCCTTCTGGTCCAGGGTCTCGTACATGTAGCCCACGTAGCGCTTCTTCGTCTGGAGCACGCAGGGAAGGTAAACCTGGGGACAGAGACACGCACAGAGGGAGAGACACGCAGAGGGGGAGAGACACACAGAGGGGGAGAGACGAGCAGAGGGGGAGAGACGAGCACAGAGGGAGAGACACGCAGAGGGGGAGAGACACGCAGAGGGGGAGAGACGAGCACAGAGGGAGAGACACGCAGGGGGAGAGACACGCAGGGGGAGAGACACGCAGGGGGAGAGACACGCAGGGGGAGAGACACGCAGAGGGGGAGAGACGAGCACAGAGGGAGAGACACGCAGGGGGAGAGACACGCAGGGGGAGAGACGAGCACAGAGGGAGAGACGAGCACAGAGGGAGAGACGAGCACAGAGGGAGAGATGCGCACAGAGGGAGAGACGCGCACAGAGGGAGAGACGCGCACAGAGGGAGAGACGCGCACAGAGGGAGAGACACGCACAGAGGGAGAGACACGCACAGAGGGAGAGACACGCACAGAGGGAGAGACGCGCACAGAGGGAGAGACACGCACAGCGATGGGCCGGTGAATAAAATCCATTTCACGGTTCAGGCTTAATTATAGAACCATACACTGGTCGAATTTAAGGCTGAACTAATCACTGATCCCCTCCCCACCTTCTCGAACTTCAGCTTGACAGGTTTAGGGTTGGTGGCGGTGACGGCTTCGGCGATCTCGTTCCCGATCTTGAAGGCCTGCTCCTTGGTGGCTCCTTTCAGCAGCACGAACATGCTGAGGGACAGAAACGTCAAGTGGAGAGGGTGTGCGAGCCGAGCCAGACCGGACCAGACCGGACCGGCTGGGTGCTTGGCCGGGCCGACCTCTGACCCACCTGTCGGTATCTCCGTACACTACGCGGGCCCCCCACTTCTTAGTGTCGTTGACGAGCTTGATGGCCCTCTCCAGCGTCTCCCTGGCTTTGTGGACGATGCTGTCACCAACCTAACAGCACAGGCAGAATGAAACACCACCATCGTTCTTACAGGAGTCTTAGCGATGGGTGCGACGGGGGTGGTATCAAACGTTTTATTGCGGTATACAAACGGCAAATATACCGCAGTATAGCGAGTAACCATGATACCACACAAGCCTACCTGGTCAAAGACAAAAACGGACACATGAGGGATCCTGATCAAATTAGAAACTTGAATTATGTCATCCACTGTTTGAGAGGAGAGCTTAAGGGTAATTGCTTCTAAGACCCAAGCAGCTTCTAGAACATCCTGGACAAGTGTCCCTATATGGGGTGTTGAGAGACCTGCCAACAGCCTCAATGTAACAAATGACTGAAGATGATTGGTGAGGTTGTAAGAGAGGATTTAAGATGATTGGTGAGGTTGTAAGAGATGACTGAAGATGATTGGTAAGGCTGTAAGAGAGGACTTAAGATGATTGGTGAGGTTGAGGGTGCCACCAGGTGCTCACCTCCACGCAGGGCATTCGGCCGGAGAAGCCGGCGGACGTGTAGCCAAAGGTGACGTTGGCGATAAGCTTCAGCCCCAGCTGCCGGGCATCCAGAAGGCGCATCAACACCTTGTCGTGCTTGTAGGCCTTCATCGACTGCTTGACCATGATGCGGGTCTTCAGGATCTCCTCCAGCATGCTGGGTAAGACACCCTTACGCACCGATGGCTATGTCCAGAGAAGAAAACAAAGTCGGACACGCAGCAGATGGGGCGATGAAGTGTGACCATTTCTGGAAGACGCTTTTCACGTGTTTAACCTGTTACATAACCTCTGAAACACCACACGTCTAACGGTGTGTCAGGAAATTTCAGGACTGTCGTTAATAAAATAATTCATTTATTTGTTACATATTTTCGAATAAGCTCACAGGCAATGCCAGGCCGTGCTTACCTTAACGAAGGCAACGCCGTTCGGAGAGATGGTGATGTCATGGCGGAACTGAGATAAGATGTCAGGAGGAAATCTCAGAGACGTACAGCCGAATTTATACTCGTCATGCCTGAAACGGACAGAGAACAAGGCTGGGCCCCCGCTGCTAGAGAAGCACCCACTACAAAGACGACGACTCCAACTGCAGCCGACACCCAACCGTTTTCTATATAGCCAAATTTCAGGTTGCAGGACATGTCAAACATCACTCGGTTCTGTGGATCAGGTGTGATATTCTCACCATTTGGAATCACCACAAATGGACAAGCATACTCTCCAAAAACGCATCGGAAAGTCGCCATTGCAAACCCAAACTGTGTCCAGCCACATTTAACTGCATGAACCCAGCATGTAGGCGAGTCATTTTGAGCACCCTAAGGTATCTGGTCAAATGTCAGATGAGAACACATTTTCTTCCACTCAGACAACCAAAGGGCATACTGGCATTTTTCAGATCGTAATTCCTCATCTCATACTGGAATAAACCGATTTACAAGCAAGGGAGGACTAACTGAAGCCTTTCATGCTGCGAGGCGAAGAACGTAGGACCAATCAATTGCTTTCCCTAATAAGTCTTTGACGAAGACAGCCCTGTGTGAGTTAACCACAAAACGGCCAACTTAGTCTGCAAGCTGTCCCCAAAGTCCAGGTGGACAGCAACTGTCTGTCATGAATATTGCACCACGCTTTAGGAGGGATGTCATTTCATTTCACTGTGTGCTGATATGACAGCAGCACTTGACTTGACTACTTGATTCAACAAATAAAAACGTTAGAGAGTAATCCAGAGCTTATCTGAAAATGGTACTGGACATTACACAATCTCAGGGCATCTCTCTCTCTGTCTCACGTGCACACAAACACCCTCCATGTTTACCCACACAACGAACACTACACTTAGGATCTTCCTCCTTGGTCAAACAGGAGCTCAGCGAGGGCGCAGATGAAGATGAGGGAAGCGTCCTTACGTGCCCAGACTCTCCACGAGGCCCAGGCAGGTGGAGTAGCAGTAGTTGTAGGCGATGACGATGGAGGGGTAGAGCGACTGAAAATCCAGGACTACCACAGAGTTGCTGTAGAAACGGGATTCTGGCTCCATGATGAGGGGGATGCACTGGGGGGCTCTTTGCTGGGCCCTCTGCTGTACGCTGGGGGACACTGCAATGTAGTTGAGGGGCTTGACGATTCGGAGCATCATGGACTCCACCCGGTACTGGCGGGGGGGGAAATTAAGAGGTTAAACACAAAGGTATCCTGATGCACACGGTACACAAATTTCAGTTCGATATGCTTGGCTGACATTCTAACACAGTTCAATGTAATTCAAACAGCTCAAAGGATAGCCGATAATCTCACACCCAGGTGTGCTAAATGAACCAAAAGTACATAGTCTGGAAAGTGTCTGCTATGCACGGCAGTCCCATATCATCATGGATTTCACGATCCCCAAGTGACACACAGGTACCAAAATCAGCATGACTCCAAACAGAAAATAATAAGGGGTCAGAACCACTGTCAAGACAGACTTCTGCAAGACGAACGCTAGAATCCCATAAACCATGCACCTCACCAGTCCATTCAGGCACGATTAATAAAAATCTTCGCCAAGGGCACGAATACTGGCACATCTACTTAAAATGCATAGCCTCTCCCTGGATTATGTATTTTTATTTTTTACAGTTCCTCCTGTAATGAAATCACCGCCAGCTTATCTCATTAAATCCACCCAAAGAGCAGATCTAAAGAAGGAATTAAAATCATATTGTCGCTTTCTTCATTTATGGCAGCAGAGTACCAGCATACCAGCTACTCAAAAACAATATATTTCTTAAATCCCCCAGCCTGCACAAATCCCACTGCACTGCTGAAATGAAGGGCTCTGGAAACAACTCATGCTGGAGCATCACTAACAGTGTTTTCACGTCACCGATGACAGAAACCGAAAAGTCTGGCCGCAGGGTTTCATTATCGTGTGTCGGAAACACAAACCAGCGCACTCAGGTGTACTACAGACTCTCTCAGCCATAAATGCTTTCTGTAATTAAAAACAAAATTAATTCACACCTGTCTTGTATGCTGTGGTAATTAAATTCATTTCCATATCACTTACAACTCCAGCAAACGCCGACAGGAAGCTTTTAATCCGACGACCGACACAGCGAGTAAGGAGACGGACATTTTAACGGCTTTCCCAAACTACAACAGTAATCAAAGAATGTCTTAAAAGAGCTTTGACGCCTCTGACCTGTCAGCTTCAGCGTGAAGATGTGGTAATGCTCTCGGAGAATACAAAAGAGGAAGGACTTAACCGCTCGTGCAAATAGTTATTAAATATGCCGACTCTGCACCAACACAGGAAAACGTGGAAAGGGTGGTCTGGGAAGCGGCTCTGATATTCACTGAACATACATTCCCAATGTGAAAGTCCATCAGTGTGGTTATCATCAACCCCTGCCACAAGGGGGCGCTAAGGCGGGAGCACGACCTATCCTTGTAGAACCGTGATGCCACATCACTCGGGTTCAACCCTGCGGTACGCTGGAGGAGATCAGTCATCATACAGTCTTTCTCCAAAGCAACGTACAGGTCAGGACTGATGAGGGTTTTCACACCAGAGGAACCATTTTCACAAACCAGAATCCTTTCCCCTAAGCAGGAACTTCTCTGATGTTTCCATCACAGGAACTCAGCCTGACTATAGTTCCTCAAAGACAGTTCTGGAACCTTTCTTTAGTCCCTACTCCAGGTACTAGGTACTTTTTGTTCAACCACAAACTGCCGGGGAGACACACACATCGATGAACTTGCGGACCGGTTGACCACAAGCACGAGCGCTAAGTTGGAAGTTATGCAGAGGTGCAGGAAAAGACAGAAGTAGGGGAGCAAAAAATGAGCGGATGGAATTATTTTTGCACCCCAGTCCCAACAAATTACAAATTTGCATTAACAAATACCATTTAACTTGCATCTCCATATTTCTGCATCTGAAAATCCAATCAATAACCAATACATATGTCTGTCTATCTCCGGTACAGGTAACTTGCCAGCAGTTATTAGTGTAATAATGTTACACTGTTTTTTATTCTGTGAAATATGAAAGATCAATCTGTTGGCCAGTTTTAATAATGAAATATAAAAAATTCACAAATTATATTAATAAAATATAAGTAAAAGGCTGTGTCCTGTTTTAATCGCAACCAAGCTCCCACGTAACCAACAAGTAAATTGAACTCCAGGTTTACTTCGTATAAAGGTCCCAGGTCTGACAGCGAGCTTTCAGAAGTGTCCGGTCAAAACAGCCCAGAAACTGATAAAAAAGGAACCAGGTTCCAGAACTTTGCTATGAAAGTGTCCATGGTAAGTGCATTGTGGGCCGGACAGCGAGCCAACACCAGCACATATCTATATATGGTGTGGAAATGTATTGCTCACAACAGCTATGGCACGAAGCTTACGGCAACTTAGGATGCGATTCGTGCCTTGAGTACTCAGAAAAACAGATCACTGATAAACGCCTGACATGCCGATTTCGTCCTCTGGAAGGGAGAGGAAATCAACCACAGCACACCCAAGTACACAATTAACAAGCTTCCACAAAGTGCCACTCAAATCTGACTCCTGTCGCCTGGACACACACAGGCCTTTGTTACAACAATGGCCCAGTTAAAGAATAATGGGCCAATTTCACTAGAAAGTAACTTCCACTTTGCAAAAAAAATAATAATAACGTGAAGGTGTACTTGAAAGTATGAAAGGCGCCGTGATTTCTTTCGAATTACCGAAAATTGCCACGATTATATTTTTCACATTTAGAGTGAAAAAGTTATGTTCTTTACAATAGCTGGATCCTGGATGAAGACTAAAATACAATCTGCATTCTGCAATGAGGAGAAACACAAACTGCAAAGCCAGTTTGGGAGGAAGCTTTGTGTTGGTTAAAGCAGAACTGGCTCTGCAGTCTCGGTGCACACGCTGCAGTGTTGTGCAGCAGCTGTAGGCGAGGTGGTGTGGCGCCAGTGATCAGGGGCGGTTCGAACCTGAGATCCTCTGGTCAGCACGTGGTAGAACTGGATCCCGAACACCCTGGCCAGCTCGCTGGTCCTGCCGATGATGTCACGCTGCTGTAAGAGCTGCATGGTGGCACACACCCGGCTTACGTAGTGATCCACCACCTTCCATCTGCAAGGCCAAGCCAGGATATGCCATGAATAACTGGCGTGTGCGTGCACACGCATGTGCGTGTGTTTGTATGCGTGAAACAGCCAAAATGTTGGGGAAACCAAAGTCAAACAGCAACTTAAAAATTAGAAAAAAAAAAAAAATGATAAAATACAGCAAAATGTATTTTTGTGTCAACCTTGTATGAGGAAAAAACATGCATGGATTTTATTGCAGGGGGTGCCACTAGGGCTGTCTTGTGGGGGGCCACAGTCATCGAGAATGTGGCCCCCCACCCAAATAAACGTACACTAAATAGTGCTGTCATTCATTTTCTTTGACTTTTAGACCCCCCCCCCCCCCCCCAGTAAACTGACGCTATATTGGGCACCAGTAATGAAATGGCCAGGAGGCCAGAACAGACCTGTATAGGTCAGTGTGGTGGTCGAACCAGTCGGAGAGGGTGCGGGCGCTGAACAGGGGGAAGCGCTGGTGCAGGACGTGGAACGCCACACTCTCAAAGCTGTAGCTGTTCAAGGTCACCTGAAAAGCCAGGCAGCAAGACTCACTCACATAAACTCACAGTGTTTCCCAAGCCGGTCTTCTGGGACCCACCACTGGTGCAAGTTTTTGCTCCCTACCAGACAGTCCACATTTTTGCTCCCTCCCTGATCCCGGTAGGAGCAAAAACGTGGACCGTCTACAGGTCCCCAAGGACCAGATTGGGAAACACCAACATAGAAAGATCAGCACAACTGGAGTTTTGTTTGGCAAAATGCCAGGGAGCACAAAGGCGCCTACCTCTGTCTTCATTACCCGCCACAGGTTGATGGTGATGCGGCCGATCAAGTGGATCTCGGACATGGTGTCAGAGCCGTACTCGTCCCGCTCGGCGGAGAAGCGGTTCTCTTTTGAGTCACCTGTCAGCAGACAGATGCCCATTACAGAACCAGGGGGCAGGGAACGCTGACAGCATGAGACGGCACTTCCCGGCCCGGAATCATCACAGCTTCCGTCTCACACTGCCACCTGTCCTTTTGATGCAAACTAACTGAAATCAGCCCACTTGATGTCACAGCAAGTTATCACTCTGACTTTGAGCTGCAGAACTCGGCACATCCATAATCCTGGACAGGGTCACGGCTCTTTGTAAACTGTACATTTGCATTGTCACCGGGCTTCAATTATGTCAACATATATAGGCCAGAGAAAATGAGCCAATGTGGGGCGTGTAGGCCCTAGGCCTGGGACCAACTGGGGCTGGACCACAGGCGCACAAGCCCCAGTTGAAAGCTGACTGGTCCCCAGGGTGCCCCCTCCCTTCGCTCGCCACATATGATTGGCTACTGATAAGGCTAGCACTTCTGTTTAAATTGTGGTGCTGATAATGCCCCCCGCCACCATAAAAACATCTGAGAATCGTGGCTGGCATGTAGCATAACGTGGTTGATACACACACACACACACACACACACACACAAACAAACACACGCACCCGGGAAACCACAGAGAGCCCCATAGCTTCCACTTAACCAGTGTTTCTGTTTTTGGGACAACATCACCATCATGAAACAAACTCCAGATGAAATGTGATGCCCTCGATGTAGATGCCCACCACTCCCGCTGATCTTACCCGGCACTCGTGACAGCTGCTGGCACAGGTCCACCCCTATGGCCGCTGCCCGCTGCAAGAGGTATCCCCAAGAGCGCATCTGCACCTCATACCCCAGCAGGATGTCTGGGTCAAACCTACCACAAGAGGGCACTGTTAACGCGAGCTGCAGAATTTCACATGACAATTTAATAATTAGAAGCATGTTTCAGATATTAGCACAAACTGTCTGCTGCTTCCAGGGTAGTACTTGACTGTTTAAAGGCTATTATGAGTCGCTCTGTTTAGCTCTTACTGAAGTCACTTCAGATCCTTTAGAAATATGCAACTAAAAATTGGACTCAATGCCAGCACTAGATTTGAAGTTTCACAAAAACTTGACAACTAATGAAATTCTGGGTTTTATGCTCTGTTCTGTATTAAAGAAAAGATTCACACAGAGTATTGTACCGTCTCATGATGTCAACGACTTCCTGGAAGAGCCCCTTCTCATCAACGGTGTAAGTAACCTGCAGGTTGGAAACCCCTGATCTCACCAGTAGAGGTGCTGTGCTTCTGGTACCTGGAGGTGGAACACAGACCTAGTCAGCTTCCTTGTACCTACTGAGTTAACTCAAACTAATCAAGATGCTGTTTGAGCAATAGCATTGTATTCCTTGGACTGTTTTCTGTTATCATCCTAATGTGAGGAGTGTCTGTGATTACGTTTCCCTTTGTTACCCCTATGAGGGACTTTGATTTTGTCTGATCACTTTCACATTCAGTCAAACAATGTGCCTGCATAGTTTCAAGACGAGTCATCAAATACTTTTTCAGTTATGGCACTAATGAGAAACCATCTGTATTCCCCATCAAGGGAATATAATACACAAAAGCAGATAAAATGCAGTTTCCAAGGGCGTGCCCTGTCACAGAGAACTCCTTCCCAGCATCATTTAGTAGTCACTATGTGTAGTAGTTATGGCACTTCCTTGTCACCTTGATCCCAACTGCCGCTGTCCTTGTCCACCACTATAGCACCAACCAGCTGGGTCCTGTCGGAACTGGGCAGGGGTGCGTCACAGTTCAGGCAGTAGAATAAGGCACATATCGGGTCGAACTCTGGGTCAGGCTCCAGGTCCCGGCGAGTGCGAGCATGGAGTTCCATGCACATCAGGGTCAGGTACTGCACCTTTAAGGGAGGGTGGGACAGGTGGTCACATGCCTTCCAATCACATGTCCCATAGGCTAAGGACACGGGACGGTACCTCGTGGAGCGCTTTGGCATCTTGCAGGTTCTGCATGCTGACTCGGAATCCATAGGAGTTGCTGATGGATGGACCTTCAATCTCTGAGCTGTCTGCCTTTGGAATGTTCAAAGCGGTGAGCTGGTTCTGATTAAGCAGGAGAAAACAAGGCAAAACAAAAAAATCGAGGGCTTGTTAGGTTATACAAAAGAATGCGGAAGACTTAAGCCACACCTCAGGGAACACCTGTTAATGACCAATATTTCACTTTAAAACTTTCCAGACAACAGAAGATCAATAAATAAATGTTATAGAATAACGTGGTTAAGAAACCTTGTGAGTCTGAAAACGTGACCCTATAATGTCGCAGTGCTGGCATTTTAAATTTACGATGGAAGCGACTATGAGGGAACATCTCCTCGAGTTGTTAAGTGACGGACATAACAGAAGGAGCAGCATCTATGGGCCTGACCTTCATGTGAGTGGTGAGGAGCGTTCTCCTCAGCGTGCTTGCTGCCCCGACTCTCCGCTGCTGAAGTCTCTGAGATCTCGATTCTGTATCTGAGGTCAGACCAAAAAAAAATTCAAAAAATAACTCAAGTCAAAATCCAAAGAAGGGAGAGAGAATGGGGATTGGGGCTTGAAGGAAGCAGAACCACTGCACCATTCCAAGGAGAAAAAACAATTACATGGGGATTTCTTCCAATTAAATTTTATTAAAAAATTACTGTGACAGATTAAGATTTCAAAGAGAGCTTCATTAGCCAATTATGAAGTCTTTAATGATAGCCATAAAAATTGACACTTTGTGGAAAAAATGTGATAAAACTTACTTTTGGAGCTACAACACTTAGAATGACTTTCTCAAAACATAAGGAAAAACCCATTACCTTCAATCACAGGAGTGCTGCAGATGGGCTCGGAGTCACCTTTGCTTCTCCGTCTCTGAATAACTGGTGTACTGTGGAGCAGGATGGGGCTGACCGTCTCCCCACCCTGGGCCGTGAGGGAGAAGGGGGAGGGGCAAGGCAATATGTCCCGCCTACTTTCAGGTGATATGTAGAGTGGGTCACCAGAACCAGTGAGCCTCTGCAGCAACAGCTCTGGCATCAACCCTTTCTTCTCCAACTCCTCTACGGACTCTGCAGCAGCTGAGCAGGGCCACGCTGATTTCTGCCAGGGTGGCAGGTCTGGCACGTCTGGAGAACTGGATTGACCAGAATACTGGTCATCCTCTTCCTCCTTCACTGCGCCGTCCCTTGCCCTAGCACCAATGCCATGTTTCTTAGGAGTGTGATGAGATTTTACTTCTAAAGGAGAAATTTTGAGGCACAGGTTCATCCCCCTTTTCTTCAGGGGCTGTGGGCTGGTGGCTTTTTCAGACTTATCTTCCTGGATCATAGTTGACTGTTCTTTACACTCTTCCACACAATCTGCGATCCTGCTTATGCGCTCATTCTGATCTCGATGTGACACAGCCAGGTCTTCTAGAGCGGTCTTTCTGTTCTCCCTGTGAATGTGCTGGAATTCCCTCCTGCTCTGCAGCCAGAGCTGCACCCGGTCCCGACTAGGTGCAGTCCTACAGGGTAGCAGCACCACCTTCTGATCCCCAGCTGAGCCAGGGCTGAGGTCGGCCCGGGTCCGGGTGCACTCCGTAGCGTCGGGTCCATGTGTTGACGGTGATCCGGGATGCGTCATGGCGAAGAAGGCAGTCTTCCAAAACTGCAGACCCTCTTGGGAAAACTCCCCATTGAACTCTGACAGCTCTCTTGTTAGTCTGGTCTCAACTGTCAGCTTCCGCCCACCAATTTCCCTGAAGGCACAAAAACATTTTTCTAAAAATCTAAAAATTTAAACAAAATATAAGGTGAAGACAGTGAGTAAAAGTGACTAAAGTTTGCAAATAAACTTCTACAGTGAAACTAACTTGCCTAAAGTTACAATCATTCTATGCAACTTTTTCCTCCATCACTTAACTGTCAATACATGATGTTTAGTGTATGTTGGTTGACACTGATAGTACTGTACCTGGCTTTTCCTGGGGCATCGGATGGATCACTGCAGTAAGGCTCCTGGTATGTCGCTTCCGAGAGATCCAGGTCCAACAGGGTGGTCAATATCTCATCCCGGTTCGGAGGAGACATGAGAGGCTTCAGAATGTGGGCGCCTCCCGTGCCTCTCAAAGCCTGACTGCCCATCTTAACATGCGACAGTGAGCTGACTGACCTTGGAGAACTGCTAGGTGTTGTCGTCGTTAAGGCGTCATTCCCTTCCAGTAGATCCCCAACTGGAGATCCAAGAATATCTGCAAAGGTTTTTGAGCTTAATGAGAGCGGCAATAAGGGGTCAAAGGCAAGCAGCAAGTCTCTCCTCTCACAGTGGAAGCCCTGAAAGTGGCTCAGGCCATGTGCTTTGCCATTGGGTCCCCAATCCCTGTTTTTCATAATTCTGGCGGCAGGCAGCTCCTGGCCACTATCGGAATCCAGTAAAGATGCTGACAAGTGAGTTGGGAGGCCCTCCTTGTTCTCTGCAGATTTGTCAAAGAGGTCAGGGCTGAGCGGCCCCATCTTGTGCCATTCCAAACCACACTGCAGCTCCTCCCCCAAACCCGAGCCCTTCTCAGGCATCTTCTCTAAGCCCAGGGCCACTGCAGGCATGGGCTCCTGGGTTACGTCACTAAGGAACTTCTGGGGCAGGTTCTTGTCGGCCAACACAAACTGGTTCCCCATGTAAAGGCTGCAGAACTCTGTTTGGCCTATGGAGTTGATGTCGAAGTTGTAGTTGTGTGGGAGTTCAGGAGACAAGCTATCTTCAAAAGAATAACAGCTGTCAAAGCCAGGGTCTGACAGGAAGGCCGGGCTGTCATCTGATAAGTGAGGCTCTGTTTTCAAAGGCTCCTCCTGCACTGCATTTTTACCTTTCCGACTCCTAGGTTTCTTTTCCTTGGGAATTTGCGTCTTGGGGACTCTAGGCTTCCGCGGGGTGGAAGAGGGGGCTTTTTTGGCTTTTGGAACCTTGTCTGCTGGGTCACTCGTAGCAGGACGGACTTCACACTCCGTCCCTTCCCCTAGCATTTTCTGTTGCCTTTTTTGCAGGAGCTCTTTTAGAACAGCAAGACCAGAGGGCATTTCTGGAATAGAAAGTCTTTCTCCATTCCTGGGAGTTGCTTCTTTGGCAATTTCTTCAGTACCACCTGACTTGCATCTAGACGCAAGCTTGGTTTTAGGAGGCATTAAATCAGCTGTTGCTTTTTCCTTCTTCTTTGATGCACGTCGTTTAGTCTTACGTGGCATTTTCCCTTCTGAATTTAAGGACTTTTGGGTTTCTTCAAAGCTCAAAGGAACATCACTTTCAATCTCTGTTTTGATTTCAGAGGGTTTTGTGGAACTGCACACGTCCGCTGAAATACATTTTGAACTTTGAGAATTTGAGTTCGATCTATTGTATGTGATGACGGAACATGGAAGGCCAATGCTAGCACCTGATGAGCAACGATCTTGCAACTTCACATCTTCTGATGGATTCAACATCTCCTGCGAACTCACAGATGCTACATTGGGATCATTATCAGTGCCTGCATCAATTCCCTGAGGAGTGACTCCTAGTTGCTCACAAGATGTTGCTTCAGAGATTGAAGTCTCACAGGTCTCAGACTTTAATTCAATGTTGGATGTCAAGGGTTGAGTACAGGAACTGGCAACATACTGTGAACAAACATCATCTGTGCTTTCTTTCTTGGACATGGGCACCTGAAAAGAAGGAAGATCCCCAGATGAAGCCGCTGTAGGAGGCAAGTCTTCCTCTTGGAACAGCACTTGTGAGCCACTGGACTGCTCACTCAGGAGCGACTCATTGGATTGCTCTTTTTGCTTCTTCTTCCGAGGCTTCCTGGTCTTTTTTGGAGCTACTGTACTCGGGCTGTGGTTCGTGTCTTGCGTGTTCTCCGCCTCTTTCTTTTTTCTCCTCGGGGTTCTTCTGCTTCTTGTGCTCTGCTTTTTAATGGGCTCCTCTTCCACAGGCTTTTTTGCAGCCTTGCCCCGTCTCCTTCTCGGGCTGCTAGAGGTCACCTTACTGGCACGAGCTCTGTTTCGGACTCCCCTACCGAGAACCTCTGCGGCGGGTTCCTGACACAAGTTAAGACAGGGGTCATTCAAAGGGTTTAGCAAATTACTATTAGAAGCGTCTGTCTGAGGCTCACTAGGTGACCAACAACGAGGAGGTGAAGAATCTGTAGGGCTGGAGGCTCTTTCTGAGAGGTAGCCTAATTCCACCATGACGTCAGTGTACTCAGTGAAGCAATCATCGGCATACTCGTTGTAAAATGGTGATGGAGGAGGCAAGGTAGGTAGAGTCAATGACTTATTTCTGCCTCGAGTTCTTTTTATCCTAAAACCCTTGCCTTTTAATTTTTGCGGGGTATTGGGTTTTTTTGGTGTGGCGTTAATCTTAGTTTTGCGTTTGGGGTATTTCTTTGCCTTTGGCTCACACAGAGGATATTTGACCGCAGTAGACTCTGGAACCTTGGGCCAGAATTGCTTGAGTGGCGCTAACCTTCTATACTCCTCCAGCCTCTCTGGGGTCAAAATTACCCTCTGCTCTTCCGCGTTCACTTTGGCTAATTTAACAAGCATATTCTTCTGACCTTTGAACCTATTGATGATGATGTATTTGATGATGATCGGTGGCTCCTTTTTTGAGATTCTCCGGCGCTTTTGATACTTGTATTCATGGTTCCCTAGCAGATAGGCTTCTCTGAGACTGTCTCTCGTGGCAAGTCCTGACTTGATGTGGTGGAAACTTGCAGATGACTCCCCATCCTCACTATCATAGCTCATCTTGCGTTTCGCTCTTAATGTGTACTTACTGCCTGGGGCACCTGAGAGTTTTGGTTGACAGCACTGTGCTAGTGCAGTGGATTTAGCTGGTGGAGCAAGCCTATATTCAACAGAAGCTTCAGCAGATCTCTCACTCAGTGGCTCGGAAGGTCCTACTGGAAGGTTTTCCAAGACTTCCTCGCCCTTTTCGGTAAGAGGCTTTATTGACAGGTTGGCTGTTTGATTGTCCTGAATCTCATAACATACATTTTCTGCACCAGACATCTTGAACTTCTGGCTTGTCGCTGCAGTCTTTCTCTTACCTAGCTTCATCCTGGACCTTCGATGCTCTTGCTGAAGTTTACCGCCACTATCGGCCAGCTTGCTGCTCAGACACTTTTTGGCAGGCCGGTTGAGGCAGTTGGAAAGTATCACACTGGGGAAGAACTTGTAGTGTGCCTCCTGTTGGCCCATTATTGTTCTCTCTGTCTTGTTCTCCTGATAGTCCTCATACCTGATCTTAAGCTCCCCTACATCTCCTGCCTCACTGCTTTTTTCCATTTCATCCTCCCCTGGGGCTATGGCATCTTCCTCATCTGCTGGGCTCTGGCTCGAGTTGACGCCTCTTGCCAGTGTACTTTTCCCGTCCTTTGGGCTGAGCTCTGTCTCTACCTTGGTGGAGCAGTTTTTCCTCATCTGGGAGTAACACAGAGAGAAACTCCTGCAGTTCTGCAGGACTGAAACCCGGTCCTTTTTCATATTTTTGATACTGCTGTATTTCTTTCTGCTTTGAGTGATCTTTCCATTTCCAAAGGTTAAGCCATCTGGGTCAGACTTGTTTAAGGTAACTGCTTTATTTTCATAAGTGTACAGAGGCACTATGTCCATCTTGTCGGCACCGATCTGAGAGATCTCAGGTTTACTTGCAACGTTGCAAGTAATGGGATGTTTCACAGGTTGTATGTAGGGACTCTCATTGTTCATCTTAAATCCAGTGGAGTCATTTTTGCTGTCCTGGCTGATGGAAGTCTTGGAAACGAAGTGCTTGTCTGTAGGTTCCTCTGTGTCCAAGGAGAGGGCTTGCCTGTGCTCTGGGTGCTTGCATTCCAGTAGCACCTTAGCTGAAGATGGAGGCTCCAGCTGGACGGTTTCTGTGGGAAACAGGTTCCGTTTGCTTAAGATCTTATCAGAGACTGTGAGAGATGAATGAGTCCTAGGCCCGTTGTCATTTAATGACGTATCTAGGGAGAGAGAAATAAAAATCACTTCAGTAAAAGATGAAGGTTTGCGTGTACATTAAAATGCTGACATTATTTTTTATTTTTTGCCCCATTAAATCAAACCCACCGCTATTTTCATCTGCAGCGCCATCCAGCTGTGGAATGGACAGATTAGCGAACAGAGTGTTCCCACTCCAGTCCATGTCTTCATCTGACGAGTCTCGTTGCTCCTCACCAGAACTGTCGTTTACGTCTTTCACTGACAGTCTGTGATGGACAGTGACAGACATATTTCAAAAGGGATTACACAGTTTATAAAGAACACGACGACTGAGGGATTCCTTTGTCAGTTCCTATATATGACAAAGTGAACATCAACAGACACCCTAAGCCAGGGTTATTCAAATCACGGTCCTCGAGGTCCGAGCACTGCTGGTTTTCCAGCCTTCCTTTACCTGTCAGTCAGGTGTGAAGCCTCTGACCAATCAGAATCAGTAATTATTAAACAACTACTTGGGAGAACTGAAAACAAGGCCTGGATTTGGAATCGAGGTCCAGATTTGAAGAACCCTGCCCTAAGCAATAAGGAGTAACCTGTGTTTGAGACGTTTTCCTTTGTCACATGACTCAGTTGCTAGGAAATCAACCATGAGACTACGGAATACCTCCGCCTAGATGAATGTTCTGGGAGGTCAGTGTCCCATCTCTGTGACATCATCATACTAAGCTCCGCCTCCTGTCTCTCCAGCTCAGGGGCTGCCTCCTCCTCATCGCTGTTGTAATGGCAGCTGGCACTTATCGACATGCTGCGTTGAGAGCTCTTCCTTGGCCCGTCAGCTTGATAGCCATCATCCTCCAGTCCTACAAGCAGGTCCACCATAGCCTGACTGTTGCCTGCGGGAGATTAAAATCAAACTCTATTGGATCTCTCAGAATCCCCTGTTCCTAAGCATCATTTGCCTGTACACTATGCATATAGACCGTGACTGAAAAATAGACAAAAAATAAATAGGACACTGCATCCCCATTGAGTGACAACCAAATAATTCCACATGATCAATGGGTACTCTACCAAGAATGGGTGACTGGGCAACTCCTTGGGAAAGTGGCAGGAAGGTCTGACTGTTCTCCAAGAGACTCAGGATTGCCCCCTCGTCCACAATTGCCTCTTCTGAGTCTTTACCACTTAACCTTTTAGCATCTATATGGAAAGGAAAGGACAGACAGAATAGTTGTCGCTAACCTCAGTAGTAGTTAAACAAGTGATTTGATCAAAGTGGTTTAAGCAATCATTCCAAGGCTAACCCTAATTCTTCATCTAGAGTTGGTCCTCAGGGACTCGCATAAGGTTCACATTTTTGCTCCCTGCTAGGGAGCAAAAACATAGACTGTCTGCAGGTCCCCAAAGACCAGATTGGGAAAAAGTGCTCTAGATCAGTACCAGGAAGATGATGAGCGAAAGGAATACCAAGGCCTTCTCTTATTATGAAAGTGCCATGAGATGGGTGGAGGTATCTCTGTACTGGGGACTGGGATTGCGGACCCACCCGTCTGCGTGTCTTTGTGGACCTCTACCAGATTGGCCGGGGTGCACCTCAGGGCCTCTGGGGTCAGGACATCAGGATGCAGGGAGAGCTCAACAGCAAACATCTGCGACTCATCTCCATCGCCGCACACCAACCCCGACTGAGTCCTGGGCGCGGGAATGGAAAATTTATTTTGTCCATTTGTCTTTGTTACTCAGCAACACTGTCACTATACAACTGTCACCTGAATTCGGATGCCCTTTCCAGTCACAAGGAAGCACATCTTTTATTTTTAGCGTACCACAATCTCAATCATGAAAATGGTTACAGCCTGTGCCCAGAAATGAATGGAAGGCTGGCAGTGGATGACAGCCAGTGGACTGGGTCCAAAAGCCTCTCAGCTACAGAGTACCATAATCACACTGCCCCTCCCCCCCTAAGATGGACATAGTGCCTCTGTACGCTTATGAAAATAAAGCAGTTACCCTAAACAACGTTCAGCTTAAGTTTGACCTATTCATACAGATGCACTTAAGAAATTCCTCTACTTTACAACATTCCTCTGAAAGACTTTCATACATACAATATTGTGCAAATGTCTTAGATAGTCAAAAAAATGTTTAAATCTGAGTAGTAAGTGCAAATTTTCTCAGGAGAAAAATAACACACATAAACATTGAAATATATGTAAATGTACCATAACACAATAAAAAGTAATAAGTATTTATTACGTTCTCCAGAAAAGTTACTGATATCTTGGTGGACGGCTAGATGAACACCGCTTCAGTTCCCAAACCTCTCCTCGGGGTCTCCTCAGTCATTCCATGTAATCATTAATTTTTACCACCAGCTCCCTTAACTCAATTAGTTGAATAATTTGGAAAAGTACTAATTAGCCAAACATAGTATGCTGGTGGTCAACAAAAACTCAGATATACTGGAGAGTCACTGTAAATACTGGGGGGGAATTTAGGAGAGGTTTTGAAACCTGCTTTGACAGATATTTACACCAACATGATGATTATATAAACAATTTTCTTTCACTGTGTTGGACTTTTGCACAGAACTGAATGTCCTGTCGGTGGGGACACACCGCTGGTCAGCAAGTCTGCGCAGCAAGTCTGCGCAGCAAGGCGTGTGTGACTGCAATTCTGTCTGTCTTAATTAGCCACGCTGCTAGAGTGCGCAATGCACATGCTGCGGCGCTGACTCCGCCCCCGTGGGCGGGGCCACACTCAGGCCTTCCCATTACTTGACCTACAAGCGAAATCCGAGCTCCGAGCCCCCGCCACTCATAAAGGATCGCCTGTATTTGCAGCATCAGGCCACATGAATAGAAACCATCTGGTGCTGATGTAATTCACGTGGAAAAAAAAAAATAAAAACTCTTTATGCGTGAGGAGAATGAATGGCACGGACGTCAAGCAGGACTCCACCTTCTCAGATGCAGAGGGGCACATTTGTTTTATGTGAACCAGGAAAAACCTGCGACGATCCTTCCAGTGGTCTGGTGCATTAAATAAAACCCACCAAGCACTAACAAGTATAAGAACCATATAAACACGGAAACAATGACTTCTCCGGAGGTCGCAGTCTGCGTTACGGGCAGGCTGTGACACGACATCCGTCCAGATCAGAAGGGGGGTAAGAGGATGAGCGAGATGGCGGGGGGGGGGGGGGGGGCATTTAGCTTTGATGTCAAACACACACATGAACTTGAGACAGTTTGCGCCAGAGACCTGGAGCTATGATTAGTCATCTTGTCACAATTAAGCCATTCTGCACTGTGGGTAAGCTACAGTCCACAAAGCTTATCAAGGACGTTCCAGTTATTTTTTTGCCACAACAGAGCTCTTGGCTTCAGACAAATAATATGAGCAGCTCATAAAAAGCCAAAACTCAAATGGAATGCGTAGACGAGCACTGAGAACAGGACTGAGCTTTACGGCGACTTTTCTCTCATCGATTTCCTGATATTGGGTACTTAATATATAAGCTTCAGTAATATAAAATAATACTACCCTAGTAACAATATAAGAGTGAAAGAGATACAAGCAGGCTGAGCGTGTTGTGGTTGTACCGTGAAGACGAATGAATTTCATTGTGTTGCAGCAAGACAGTGTGTCACATAACAGGGGCGAGCAATTGATTAATCGATGCAGTTCAGGGCTCCTCCTGTCTTAAAAAGGCCAGTAAAAGAGGAACTTACAGGGAGAAGTCATTTTCCCTCAGGATGTCCTTCAGCCTCCTCATAAAGACCCTCTCGCTCTCGCTGGGAGCCACACAGCCCCGGTCTGAAAAACGGAAAACAGCGGGATGCTCGTTAAACTCCGATGGCGGCCGACGTAGGCACGGACGTTCGGGAAGTGGGGGGAACAAGCCACACCCCTTTCTGGCTGCCAGGGGCCTGGAGGGGCTGACAGGCAGAGGAGGAGGGCAGGATAGAGAACCAATGCGGAGATTCATTGGACAAGCTTACGATACCCTTTAAGATTAAATGGGAATATCGAAAGGTCAAAATATAGATGATGCAGACAGCGCCCCCATCTGTGCTTGAGTGGAATTGCAGCTACAACAAAAGAGTTTGAGATTGTTGGCTTGCTACCATACGAATAATATTTCAACTGAAGACACGAAAGGGAAGAGCAGAGTTAGCTTTCATATAACAGATGCAATATCTGCCTCCTTCGATAGCTTAGCTCGTAGAGCAGAGCACTGCAGAAATGTTAAGATGGAAATCCTTAGGTTGCTGGTTTGATTGAAAGCTCACAGGAGTGCGGATTCGGGGCCGGTGCGTGACTCAGCGGATTTGGACGCTATGCCTGTGATTAGAAAGTCGCCGGTTCAAACCTTACGGAGTGATGTCATCGTTGGGCCCCCTGAGCAAGGCCCTTAAACCCAGTCGCTCCAGGGACTGTCTGATCTGGCTTTCTTAATTCTAAACCTCCATGCATAAAAGTGTCTGCTAAACAAACAGAATGTAAATCCTTCATAGTTTAATAATTATTAGAGACTTCCGATGCCCTGACACACTCCCACAGATCGACGATCCAGGTTCCACCTGGTTTGCGAGCACCGTCTCACCAGCTGCCATATACTGTCCCAGGCGTCTGAGTCCTGCACGGCTCAGGACAAACACAGCGGCGTGTGGGCTCACGTCACTCACCCTGAGATTCAGGGGTCTCGATCTGGGACGACTCGTTCTTCTCCCGACGCCGCTGCTTCTCGTCCTCCCAGATGGCCTGCAGACCCGGGTTCCTCCCGATCTGAGCTGCGGGAACATAACAGCTGAGCCGCTGGAGCGCGTGGATACGCGCTGGAGACTGAACCCCACCTGCTCACACAGGACCGATGTTCTGAGAACACATACGCGATCCCCGACAGCAATCTACTTCAGAAGATCAAAGAGAGCAGTCTTCACGAGCTTCACATCTTCTCTACATCACATGCTACACTTTGGCGCTTGGAAAATGATCTCAAAAGCACACATACAATAACTACCAAGAGTCTACAGCACAGCTAAGAACCATAGCAAGAAACACACAAGCATAACAAGCACACACAGAGTAAAAGCATGATACTTGATATAATAAACTCTCAAAACACCACCCAGCTTCGCTTGCTGTGGAAAATCCAACTGGATTACAAACCCCATACTGGCCCATCTCATGCATGACCTAGAAATGCTTCCACAATCACCCAATTCCCCTCCCATTTTCCCTATCAAGATCGGCCATAATTCTGTCTGGGAGCTTCTACGATGACTCAGGTCATCGAGAACGTTGGGGTTTGCTCCGAGGCTGCAAGGAGTGACAGTAACTGATCTGACGGGCAAACGAGGGGTCGAAGATGCAGTGGGGAAGGTGTCAGTCTGCATTGACGACAAAAGGGAGAGCCACAGCGCTTGGGCTTATGAAGCATATGAAGACCACACCCAGCCCAACGTTCAGAAAGCATTCATCTGCATCGCTAAGCATTCGTTCAAAGTCAGCCCCGCCGCAGAAGTGCCCGAGAGCAGCATTTTAAAAGCAGCCATGAAGATCATAAATGACGTGAGACATCTGCAACGGACCATCATCTCATTTAACGGTGAACGTGGAGCTGCTCGGACAGAGCTTCCCCCCCAAGTCAGAAGCACGTGCTCCACCCGACCCTTACTCTCGATCTCCAGCCGGTTGAGGATGTCCGCGGCCACAGCATCCACCTCCAGCTCACACGTGCTCTGCTTCTCCACCTCCTCCAGCACCAAGGAGCTGGGGAACAGACAGTGGGAGAGCGGTAAACAAATAGGGACCAGGAGACTGAAACAGACATACGGCGAGAGCCAGCCTCCCAGATCCACGCTCACCAGGGAATAGCATCCTCCTCCCAGCGGACAATACTGCCCCCTAGTGTGGAGTCTGACAGCTTGGCGGTACAGGGGCTCCTCCAATGGTAGCCAGGGGTCCTCCTGCCAGCCGGCTGTCCGTCCTGGGGGGTCGACGAGGTCTTCTCTGTGGAGGAAAGACATGGACAATGATGCTGGTAACTGTCACAAAAGTGGACTTGCCATTGAACCTTCGAATATTTAACCCGTACGATTAGACAAATGGGGCATAAATTCAGCCTGACGTTCCAAGGCTGCCACAGGAATCGGTGGGTTTTGTGTTCCACCCAGGATCAGAAGAAACTCTGCCCAGAAGGTGTCAGCCACCTGCATTCCTCACAGTCAATAAGGCCAGAAGGGCAGCGTTCCCAAAGAAAATTAGATATACATCAACATGCAAACTTTCGTGCTTCTTTTGCAGGTCGGGCCTACAGCATGGTGACCCAGCAGCAGTGGATTAATCATGAAATTCTGCTCCTTGTCTTGCGTTAAAATCCTTAGAACCTGTTAGTATCAAGGTGGGATTTCCAGCTGCCTTGCTAACTTGTTCCCAGACCTCAGGCCCAGTGAAAAAAGGCCCAGGGAAATGCAGCGGCATGGATACAGCGCCCCCCCCCCCCCAACCCCACTTCGGCAGGACAGGGGATTAGCGCCTTCTGGAGATCAAACAGTCCCGGCGATTCTGTCCCCTTTAATCGCTGGCATCAGCGGGGGGGGGCATGTTCACGGGCGATCAAAGGAAAGACAGGAAAGGTAACTGGCCTACAGCTCCCTCTGAGCAAAGGCTAGAGAAGATTATTCCTCCTGACAGAGCGCGGGAAGCCAGTGCAGCTACCCCAATGTGGCATATATCACCCAAGACTGAACGGCCATCACCGGATTCGAGTTCGACTTGGTCCGCCGGGCGAGGTGGGCCAGACGCGGCGAGGCGCGGGGAAGCAGAGCTCTGATTGACGGAGCGTGGCGCACGGCCCCGATTACCTCTCTGCTGCTGGAACATGCCGGCAGCGCCTGTCAGGGGGACGTGAACCATGCTCGCGCTCTCTCTCTCGCTCGCTCGCTCTGTCACCGAACACGTCTGCAGCTCAGCGGATCCTGTGAGCTGGCGTCCGTCCAGAGCATTCCCCGCTCTCCGGCAAACACATGCAGAACCTCAGCCGGCGACCACCCACCGCTGGGCTGAGCCAGCCGGTCCCAGGGCAGCTGGGACACTCACCTCCTCTCTTTGTTAGGGAGGAGGTGCTTTAGGTGGGCGTCCTGAAGTGAACCTGCTCCTCGATAACTGGCACGTGCGCCTGATTGGCTGAGCAGAGCCAGGGGGAGGAGCCACACCCCTTTCTGGCTGCCAGGGGCCCGGAGGGGCTGACATAGGAGGAGGGCAGGATAGAGCAGCGTGCGGAGATTCATTGGTCTGCCGAAAGAATGGCACACAGCTGCAGACAGCCAGGCCTCCCGGCTCCAGGCAGGGGGGGCCGCAGCTGGTTAAGAAACCGACCGTCCACTTTCAGGGACCAATCGGCTGCTTTTAAAGAAAGGACCGTTTCAGCTGAAACTGAATGTGACGCCATTATCACGCTGAGATGCAGGGAACCCCCACCTAGCCCTAACCCAATACAAAACCTTCACCATTTTTAGTTTTTTGATTAGCGATAGATTTGTCACTTTTCCCCTTGTCGCCACAAGGTCAATAATAATTTTTTTCCCCCTCACATTGTGCGGAAATATACATGCCCACATACACACAGACACCCCCCCCCCCCCAGAAGCAACTGCGTCACTCAAATGCAATTAAAGAAGACTCTTGCCTCCAAAAAAAAAAAAAAAAAACTGAGAAATCACCATGAACAATCAGCGTTTTGGCTTCTTTAAAAAGCACATCAGGCGATTTAAAGGCTTTTTTTAAGTTGTGTTCAAACACAGACACGCTCACGCTCCTGCCTGCCTGGCCGCCCGCATGCCCCACCTGCCCGCCCACAAGCCACGCCCACCCGCCCACAAGCCACGCCCACCCGCTTACCCCCACGCCACGTCCGCCGGAATTTGACTGCACCCAGGTTGATCAGGTTCATGCCGTAGAGGTTGTAGTCGATGAACAGCTGCAGCAGGTAGGGAATGTGAGCTTCGTGGGGCTGGTAGCTCTTGTTCATGACGGCGCCGCCCTGCAGGAGCTCGCAGACCCTGAAACAGACACACATGCATCTAGGCAGGGAGTTCAGCAAGGGCGTGAAGAGGACTCCACTAACCCTGCGTGGCGGAAAGTTCCAGATCCGTGTAATGAACACATAGAGCCAGCAGGGGGCCACAGATTGAGCCCACTGATCAGCATGTAGGCTGGGGGTTTCCCTGCCACTTTTACTAAAGAACATCAGAGCTCAAACTTGCAGATAATCCTGGTGGGCCCCCGTGGTATAAACCGACCGGAGAATGATGGAGGGGACGGGGGCGGGGGGGGAGGCCTCCACAGGGAGACACATGTTTCACAAGTTCATGCGGCGTGAACAAAAAGATCACCTTTTCACCATCTGGGGATTGTAGAGATAGATCTTCAGGAACTGCTTCTCCTTCGCGTGGAATCCATAAAAAGGCCTGAGGAGAGAGCGGCGGTTAGCAGGTTCTCCTGGGTTTGGACCTGTCAGACAGGCCTTGCACAGGACCACCGCCATGGTCCGCAGCGGTTCCTGGTACGTTCCTCCTCAAAGGTGCTGCGCGTCAGCTGAATGGCATCCGGAAGTGGTACGGCGTGACCTTCAGGGATCTATGATGTTCTAACACTGGGCCTGTGGCCAACATGCCTGCTTTTCCATAAAAATACCTCCACATTAGAATAGATGAAGGAAGCACCATTTATGTAAAAAGAAGAGTCTGGGAGGAGGACACTATTCCCTGGTGAGCGTGGATCTGGGAGGTTTTTATTTTAGCGGAAGCTTTTATACATTTTTTGAGAAAGCGGGGTCAGGCAGTCCCAGGAACAAAGGGGCTCAAGGGACTCGCTCAAGGGCTCAATGCTGAAATCACTCTGCTGACCCTGGGACTTGAACCAGTGACCTTCCTATCACAGGCACAGCAACCTAACCCGCTAAGTCACAAACCACCCCCCATTTTTACCCCATAATGTTATTTGTGAATTAAAAATTAATTTTGGATTCACTGGATACCTTCCATCTTCCAAGCACTTATCCAGTGCAGGGTCACTGGATACTATCCATCACCCTTTGCATGGTCACTGGATGCCTTCCATCTTCCAAGCACTTATCCAGTGCAGTCTGCACTGACAATCTCAAAGAATCAGGCTGCATGAATAATCTGTTTATTCCCCTAATACAAGCTGACTAAGTAACGCTTCACTTAATCCGACACTTTTATCCTAAGTGACTTACAGTGGAGGGACATTTAACGTCTGCTTCATGGGATTCAAACCCGCAACCCTTGTGTTATGAGCTAATGGGAAAAATGCCCTGGGATGGCAGAGATATTCCAGGAAAAAAGCTGAAATTGAGGATCAGGCTCCAATTTTACCTAAACAAATAAACCCAAATGAATGCATAATGGGAGTAAGTAATAACCCAGGACAGTGTACCCAGTGCCCCTCACACTCTTCTCAGATGAACGGACACTTACATGCCAGACACCAGGATGACCTTGAAGACGTGCTGCGAGTTAGACGAGGGACTCCCCATGGATACGTTGACGGCGCGGTCGATGCTGAAGGCCACCTGCCGCAGGAAGCGGTCCGGCTGCTGCCCGTAGCCATCGTAGGGAACGTAGATGTAGGGGAAGATGCCGTGGAGGTGGAGGCAAGTCTTCTGGCCTGGAGGACGGGGGACAGAGGGGGTTGGTCAGGTCATCAGGTCAGGCGAGGCCACTCACCGGCGAAGCGGTGAAATCGGCACAGCCAGGTGCGGCGACCTGCGACTCGGGGCTCTCGGCAAAGCCTGCGACGTCCGTCCGCCTCCCGACACACAACTGAGCCAGAGGGCAGGGCAACAAAGCGTCTGGTAGCCATGGCAACAGCATGCATGGGTGTAGATGCGTGCCTATTTCGCTCGCTGACGACTGGCGAATTTTAAAGCGGAGAGAGCCAGAAGACACTCGAATGGAAACGAGCTCACGGCGACCACCGTTCCTCATGTCGAGGAGACCTACCGTGACACAAGGGAGGAGAATCGGGCCCTGGGCCCCAAAGCAGGCGAGACGAACAAACACCCACAACGTTACGTCAGAGGAGACAAGGAGCAGAAGCCGGGTAGCACAGCAGAGCCACCATGATCTCACGCTGAATATCGCGGCGAAGAACGATTCTCACGCATCTCCCAAAGGAACGTACGAAAATCACTGGAGAAAAAGGCCACCAGAGCCCACAAGCTGCAGAGCTTCATCACATTATATAGGTCAGTCTTTCCAGATAGTTTATGACCCCGCTGATGATTCCTCTCCGACATTCTGAACCACCAAACTTCCGATTTCGACACGACGCCCCGCAAACCCAAACACACATTTCATCACGAAAGATTTTCCAGTGAGATTTACCCTTGACTGAAGAACCCTTTTCCTGTCTGAAACCCGTCTTTGTATAAGATATACTCTGACACGATTAAGCAGATAAGGTCACGCTGAGTGGGGGCTTTACAGTCGCGCCAGTTCAGGTCGTGTCCGTCAGAGATCCATAGCTCTCACTGCGATATCCAGCTGCACGCCCCAGAAATCACAAACAATGAGACTATAAACATCGCATTAAGCCCCAGCATCTGGTCCCCGTCGGCCTGTTTCGGCAGGATGTCGGAGCAGCGCCCCTGAGGGCCCCATGTCTGCGGGGGCAGGGGGGCCCCCAAGCCCACCCCAGTTTCCTCTGCCTGCAGCAGGTGAGGCCTCCCCGCCCCCTGCTTTCTCTTCTCTCACGGCTCCTCACATGCTGCACTACAGTCATGCCCCCCTCCCAGCCAGCAGGGGGCACAGCGTGGTAACTTCACATGCGTGGTCCTCATCATGACCCCTCCCAAACTCCCAGCGTGGTCCCTCTGGCTGTGACCTCTGTGAGGCGGCACCTCCTCAACCCTCAGGACAGACAGCACCCCCCCCCCCCGAAGCATCTCCTTGTTTCCACAATAATCTGGTCCATCAGTGCAAACTTCACTGAGACTCTGACAGAAGTGCATCTTTTCTCCCTGGCGTATTAGTCTGAGTGTCTTTTATTTATTTTCTTACTTACTCTCATTTCTTTGTATATTTTCCAGCATTTACCATCTTGTTTGCTCTTATTTGTACTTGTCTTCGTTTTTTTTGTGCACTTTATCATTTTAAATGTGCTCAATAAATACATTTTGATTTGAAAACAATACAGACAGAAAATGCAGTATAAAATGGAGCAATATGCAGATAAAGTGACGGACAAACTGCAGGTGCCATGGTGCTGCCCCTTCACGTCCACCAGGTACCTTGATACAGTGCTGAAGTCCGGCCAGATGCCCCATGTGGTCCTGCGACCCAGAGGCCCAACTGGCCTGACTTCAACTCATCGGCAAACGAGAGGGTCCGCCCGCCTGTACAAACCCGCGGCCACTGTCCACCGTGCCACGTTCTCGGCTCCCAAACCCGGCCCAGCGCTGTGGGAATGTCACCTCTCTGGGGGGACGTGCCCATCGAAGCCACCAGTGCCAATTAGAGGTGTGAAAAGGACCAGACGGCGGCGGGGAGGCATACAGTGCGGCGGCAGCAAGGACCGGAGGGGAAGCCCGGCGGGACACGGGGCGGTGGGGGGGGGGATCCTGATCACAGGGACACGGTGCGGAGAATGGGTGCGTGGTGGTAAGCACAAAGGCAGACGCCCTTCCCCAACACCCCCGGGGGGGCAGCGAGCGCGTGCTACGGCGGGCCCGTCCGTAGCCGCCGACGAAACGGAGCCGGGTTGCTAGGCAACTGTGCCGACGAGCACAAGCCTGCAGATAGAGGGGCAGGGAAATATAAACAGGCGATTGTTTGCACCCAGCTGGCCCGAGGCTGCAGGGAAGACGTCCTTTGATAGGTGCTTCCGACGGGGGCGCTCTCACTGGCGCTCTCACTGGCGCTCTCACTGGCGCTCTCTGCTTTTTATGAATGAGCGAGGACACAAAAGGACACGGTGTATGTGTGTGTGTGAATGCGCGCGTGTGTGTGTGGTCTGTGTGTGTAGAGTCCCCAAGCACCTCCCCAGGTCTCTGCACTACCCTGCACTCCCACTTGAACAGCATCCTGCCAGGAGTAAAGAAACCCTGGGTAATACCCTTGGGGGGGGCTGGTGGAGGTTTCCGGAAAACAGCCTCTTTCAGCTTCGCCGTCTGGAAGGGCTCCCGCCCTCCACGACCCGACTCCCAGCGCCAGCTGCATGGTATCAGAGGAGTCTCGCCCCAGCATCTGCGAGGACAGACACACTGTTTCCACAGTTCTGCTCTGCAGGTTCAGGGTGTAACAAGACAAGCATGTGTGAACTGTCACGTATCCGTGGTGAGGTTTGGGCTGGGAGCCATCAGCCGCTCCGGCCCAAATGAATCATTGCTCAGCACTATCCTCGCTCTCGATGAGCTGTAAAACTGAGGGTGAGGAGAGACGGCACGGCGCCTTTAACGCACCGACGAGGGAGGGGAGAGACGCCGTGATGCCTTAAAAGCACAGGCGAGGGAGAGACGACTGGCGAGGGAGGGGAGAGACGACTGGCGAGGGAGGGGAGAGACGACTGGCGAGGGAGGGGTGAGACGACTGGCGAGGGAGGGGTGAGACGACTGGCGAGGGAGGGGAGAGACGACTGGCGAGGGAGGGGAGAGACGACTGGCGAGGGAGGGGAGAGACGACGCAGCGCTTTAAATGCACAGGCGAGGGAGGGGAGAGACACCGTGATGCCTTAAAATGCACAGGCAAGGGAGAGATGACGCACCGCTTTAAATGCACAGGCGAGGGAGAGGAGAGACGACTGGCGAGGGAGGGGGGAGAGACGACTGGCGAGGGAGGGGGGAGAGACGGCTGGCGAGGGAGGGGGGAGAGACGGCTGGCGAGGGAGGGGGGAGAGACGACTGGCGAGGGAGGGGGGAGAGACGACTGGCGAGGGAGGGGGGAGAGACGACTGGCGAGGGAGGGGGGAGAGACGACTGGCGAGGGAGGGGGGAGACGACTGGCGAGGGAGGGGGGAGACGACTGGCGAGGGAGGGGGGAGACGACTGGCGAGGGAGGGGAGAGACGTTGCGCCGCTTTAAACGCACAGGCGAGGGAGAGATGGTGTTCTGCCATAAACTCGCACCACCCTTTTCATTTTTTAGTACAAGGAAGGCAGCAGATAATAAAGGTAAATGATCCCGAGAACAGTGATGTTCCAAAAAGTACAGATTAGTGACAAGGACAGGAATGACAGACATGGGCATGTCTGGGCATCTAATCAATTAATAATCAGCAGGGCAGATGCTCACTGTCCTGTTTGTCCTGAGAGTGACGAGCAGGTAAACTAGGCAGGGAACACCAAAGGCCACTGAGGAAACGACTCTGAACATGCATCCATTTCCAAGCCTTCCCTCCTGGCCAGGGTCACAGGGGGGCTTGGAGCGTATCCTAGACACCAAAGGGCAGAAGGCTGGGAGACCCTGGATGAGACTATCAAATGAAGATGGGAGAGACAGCAGGAGAGAAGCAGCCATTGGCTGGGGTAGCGAGGGACAGGAGGACAGGGACAAATGAGGGGCACCGCCACGGGTCCGACATCCAGCCCACAGGTATCAGACACGCTGGAGGCCCTGAACTTCCACAAGCAAGATTATTTTATTGTACATAATCCTTCAGGAGAAGGAGCAGGGGCAAGGGACATAGACAGATGGGGGGGAATGGGGTGAAGCAGGCGGGATAGTGGGAGGGGCTCAGTAATGGGGTTTGAGGAAGAGCTGGGGGGCAGGTGGGCCACCCCGGCATGGGGGCGGTGCTATTTTTAGCAAATTATATGACAGGTTGGCACATGGTGTGTGCAGAAGGGTGTGTGTGTGTGTGTGCCCTTCATTGCCTGCCACTCTGCAGTGCCCCCCCCCCCCCTCCCGGACGAGCGGAGGTTCCGGGTTCCGTCAGAGCTCTCAGCGCCCGCCCTGCCGGACACGCCCGGGCCTCCCCACCAGCCCAGTTCCATTTCTGAATCCCCACAGCGGGTGGAGGCCGGGGGGAGGGGGGTGCACTTGATTTTCATCCTACCCGCAGCTCAAGGATGGCAAGCCCACACAGGCTGCTCGGGAGGGGGGGGTAATATTGCCCACATTTTATTATTCCTTAAATCTCACAGAGCCAGACTGGAATTACAGGAACGTAATAAAGACAAAGAGAGCCGGACCAGCGTGCATGGGGCTGTCGGTAGTGAGGGCAGTAAATCGCAGCCCCCAGCCCCCCCTTCTGCAGTGGAAAGTAATCAGGCACAGCCAGGGCTCATCAGGAGCCAATCAGTGCTGCGGCCCACTCTGCATGGCTAGGGGGGGGCATGCCGGGGGTGTCCGCCCTCCTCAGCAGGCAGGGTGAATGACAGCACTAGCCAGGGACCCTTCAACAGCAGCAAGGAGCTGGACTCCTGGGCAAAGTGCAAACCACATGGCTCCGCCTCCCCAACAGGGTTGGCCAATCAGGTTTCAGCTGGGAGACGGTTTTTCGGGTGTCGTGTGAGCGGGGGTATCCCCCTTTCGCCACAGCTGGCGGTGCTTGAAGGAACCCTTCCCAAACAGTCCTGGAACAGTCCTTATCGGCCAATGAGCTTTCAGATACAGCAAGCAGTAGACACGGGGACACAACCACTGACCCCGCCCCCCGAACCCCAAACCCGCCTCTCTGACTGAACGAGGCCGTCGCTGCAGGGCAGGCAGCGAAGGGGAGGAAGCCGTCGAACCCAGGGCCTCTTCACCTCTGCGGGCTCCACACACAAAGCTGCGTCTGTTTGACTGGAGAGGCCCAGTTTCAGGAAGCTGTTACATCATCCCCAGCCTCATGGGGGGGGGGGGGTCAGGCACCAATGGGGACAAGGAAGAAGGCGACAGCGAAGAGAGGGGAACAAAAAATAAAATAAAAAAAAATTTTAAATGCAGACGGGGAACTTAAATTTGCTAATGCATGAAGCATCTGCGGCAGGCTGGGGGGAGGGACGGGGGGACTGTAGGGAGTTCCGGCTTACCAGGGTTTTCCCGGCTGCCAGCTCTGCTGCCGGACACCCAGAGGAGGAATTCCCTTCCCTCGCTCTGAGGCTACGGGCGACAGTTTAGGGATTTCAGCCTGGGCATCCAGAGCAAGTGCCTTACAGGCGTCTCACGGGCGTTTAATGCACTGCAGCACTGACTCATCGCTCAGCTCTGAGGGAGGAGACAATTTGGCCACTGTAGCATGTATACAGCGAGGCGCCCAGGGCAACGAGCCGCCCGCGTAAGTGACAGCTTCCGCTTCCTGTACCCTGAGGAAGTTGTGCGCTGGATTCCAGAGCCCTGCCGGTCGCCATTAAAAGGGGGCATCACAGAAAAGTCCCCGCAGCGAAAGAGAGCTGAACGCGGAATGAAGATGAGATCAGCCCCCCCCCCCCCCCGTAACCTCAGCCGGCTAAAACGCCAGGGACTTTTCCAGAAGACACCTATCTACCCCACAGCTAACTGGCGCACGCAACTGGAGGAATGTCAAAGGAGGGGAGCGGGGAGCTGGAACCAGGAACGGGGAAGCCTGAAGCTCGACGGAACGACACCGGTGCCATGGCTCCTGCAGCGAGCAGAGAGAAGTGGAAAATAAGGAGCCTGTGTTCTGGATAAAGGAGCGAGACCAAAGCGACATGGCGGAGGGCACAGGTGTGACGTGTGGGCTGTGACACCCAGGGACAGCCGGTGACGTGGGACCCTGCACACTCCTGCACACTCCCTCTCAGCACTGCCATGCTAACAGCTAGCGGTGCTCCGTCTCGAGTGTGGGGTCTGGATACTCCCTTATAAACCCCCCCCCCCTCCCCCTCCAGCAGGCAGGCCGCTCACCTACATGGCTGGACCGCTCATAGGGGCACTGTGCCACCCCAACATCACCAGCAACATCACCAGCAACTGCCGAAGTATCATCATCATCAACATCTACACCGTCTGTCTTTCCCAGCATTCCTTGTGGACCTCATCGTTTAAGGAACGAGGACCCGTGAACAAGAGGAAAAACAAGAGGGAGGGAGAGGGAGAGAGAGAGAGAGAGTGTGAGAGTGAAAGGGCATGAAGAGAGGAGGAGGTAGGATCCACGAAGACGCGGTCAACATCCCTTACGGGGAGCTCAGCAGGAGACCAGAGATGGAGAAACATCAGAGCATGAATAACATGCCACCGACGCGGAAATCAGAGCATGAGGTCCCTGGCAAGCAAGGCGGAGAACATGACACTAAACACGGGGGGGTCCACACTCTCGGAAGGAGCCATTTGGGCAAAGTGACAGCACATGGCTGCCGAGATCCCGACAGACACCCCTGCGTGGGGAGCCGATCGATCGCGCCAGGCTGCGGCTTCCATTACACCCCGGCGGCTGCGATCAGGTCACCGCCGGCAAACGTTTTAGCCAGAAGCCTTAATACACCGTCTTTACGTCTCCTTTCTCCGTAAGACGGGTTCATTCACGTCTAGGAAACGATGCATGAGGCTTTAATTATCATCATCACACGAACGACAGCAACAACAAGTAGTGACTGAAGCAGCTGCGGGAGAGAATTCCCTCTCAGAAAAGACAAAGGAGAGACACAAAAGAAAAATCTGGAGAGAGAGAGAGAGTCAACAGTGAAGGTCTCACAGTGGCCTCCTACAGCAGAGAGAGCGGCGAGGAGGGGGCACAGACGGTCATAAAAATTCTATATGAGACTGGATTGGGGGGGGGGACAGTGGCTCGTTTTTTGAAGATGCCATTCGTCGGCATTACAGTTACCACCAAACAACAGGAGGTCGTCCCCCCCCCCCCCGCGAAATGTCTGGCTTGGGCCCACTGCTTGAATCTGCTATTGGTTGCATGTCTATCACTTGGGGGGGGGGGCGGGGTCCAGAGACACGTGCAGCTGGAGTAGCTGGGGGGGGGGGGGGTGCTGGCCCCACCCCTCTGATGAAAATGTATGTACAGGTGCTATTTTTTACTAGCGAGCTGCAAAAAGCTGGCCTGGGAGACGGAGTTACTGCGTTCTCCCCCCCCCCTGTCCGGCCTCTGCTGGGTCGTCTCGCTGCAGCTGCTGTGTATCGGGGGGGGGGGGGGGGGGCAACCGGCCACGGTCGCAATAAAAACCAAGCCTGGCTATTTTTAGCACCCACCCCCCCCCCATTAATAAGACTCTTCTGATCACACAGCGTGCCCCCCATTGATGACAGCAATCCAGCCGGCTGGGAGGGGGGGGCTCCATCAGCATGGCACTGAAAGTGCAACATGGAAATGTTTACACAAGGACACGACGACCGAGGGGGGGGGGGGGATGCCCTCCTAATCCTCAGGGCTCCAAAGAGGGGGGCCCATTCTCTCTTTGCAAAATGGCCGGTGCAGGGCTTTACGGCATGCCCTGTGACCCCACCCCTCATACCTTCCACATCCAGGCTTGAGTGATCTGTAAACATCTCCCTTTGTCACCAAAATGCCACTCAGTGAAAATGCACTTGTCACTGTCACATTGACTGCCCCGCCCAGCTGGGCTAGATACCCCTGTGCTGCCCTCAGCTCTCGACGTCGCTACTGAAACACTGCTCAAGGCTAACGACGTCTTTAAGGGCTAACCGGGAGCGTATAATCCCCCGTGGCAACAACGAGGGTGCGGAGCGGCAGGCCGGTGGGGGAGGAGGGCCGTAACCGAGGATCGCTTAACATCCCATAAACCCCGCTGCCATACTGGTGACGATCCAAACATGTTCTGTAGCCGTGGAAAACAAAAGCAGGAGGTACCGCGGACGGAACCCCGGTCACACGGTAACGGAAAGGCGAGGCAGGCTCAAAGGCACCAAAGACCTGGAGGAGATGCAGAGGAATCCAGTGCGGCAGGTTGGGCTTCCAGCACAGAGCCACATTAACAATTAGAGTGCAAAACTGCAAAACGCACCGGGGACTCCACAGCAAGCCAGCTGACGGGCCGGTGAACCCGGCACGGAGCGCCAATTACAGGCCAAGCAGGAAGCAGAGGAGGGGAGGCAGGGACCCGGGGGGGGGGGGGGGGGGCACGAGGCCAAGAGAGTCACAAGTCAGGATTCAGGAGGACTCAGAAGCATAACCCAAGGGTTGCAGGTTCAAATCCCAGCAGGGTCCCTACTCCAGTGTCCCTGGTTAATGCACTAAACCTCAGTAGGACTATTAAAAACCCAGCAGCGTAAACGGTTACTTTTAAATACACAGCAAGGAACAAAAGCATTAAAATTAAAAGCAAACGCTGCTGATTATGTCGTACGGTGGAAGAGGGCCCGACTTCTTCTAAAGGTGGAATATTTTCCAGGTCTTTACCCAGCCCCAGCCACCACAGCGTATATCAATGTGGTCGCACATCAAAGTGCCTGGCGTCGCGTAACACGTCTCCGACCCGCAATTCGAACAATCTGTTCTTCTGCCCGGTTTCTCAGTCATTACCGCACACCATCCAAGCGACTGCAATACAAATGCCGGCTAATGTCTTCCATACGTGCTGCGGAGTCACATGCCCAAAGCAGGAACGAACCCCATCACGTCCGTAGCTTTGGCTGAGCCCCACCCCCGCCCGGCCCCGGTCCAAAGGGGACCCTGGGACCCAGTCTGGGGCTTCCCCAGGTCGGGCGTGGTGCACAAAATGCGGGCCAGTACGGACCACCAAAAAGCACACAAGAGACGCTAAAAAAGACCTGCATCACTTTTTAGAAATTAGTCATTATGGCAAAGAACTGACCAATGACACGCAGCAATCTAAACAGCCAATTAAATAAAGCAATTCCGAACGACCAATACATACTACACATCATTATTGGACATTATCGCTTCTACCACCAGGGGTGCAGTAGGGGCTTGGTGCCCCGGAAATTTACAGGGGTCCTCGAATACATAAAATTTTAAGTAAAATTGGCGGGGGGGGGGGGGGGGGGGGGGGGGCACAAGGTGACATTTTGTCAGGGGGCCCAGTATGTCTACTGCAATGCGAGACATACCATAACAACCAGCTGCAGGAAGACAGACGCACTTTGTGCCAGGAAATCAAGCGCTTTGCATGCTTTGACCCTGAGACAGAAAGGTCATACTTAGCAGTACAGCAGGCTGCCTGTCTGTCACCTGCCATGGAACTGCACGTGGGTAAAGGATACGAAAACATAATATATATATATATATTTTTTTAAATTATTTTCAAGAACCTCCGTCACCCGTCAAAAAAAAATCGCACACTGAATCGCTATCCAAAAACATTCTATTTTGCTGCATTTGACAGACACGACGCGAGGTGGGCATGGCACACCAGAAATGCATGCATTAACAGATTTTGACATGCCAGCCTAACAAGAATGGAAAATATCCGCACGTTACACAAGACATGCAGCCAAGGAGTAATAAATGCGATTTTAAAAGGCTGCCCGCGTCCCTGTGGCTTGCTGGCACTGCGGACCTCACTGCGGGCTCCCCGACCCAGGGGTCCCTATACAGCAGGATACGGCTCCCTCGGGGGCGCCAGAAACATAAAGACGATTGAAGTCTGACAGCAGTAAACCCGTACCTGATACGGGTCATTTTATACACAGGGGGACACAAACTTTCGAACATGAAGAGAAAAACGTGTTGCATTAATTAGGAAAAAAAACATTAAGTTTGTTAAAGGTGAATCCGCTGCCAGAAAAGACAATGCCCTGAATCAGTAAAGGCGGGGAGAATAATCACTATTCCCGGGGCAGGAATCAAATCGGACCATCAGTGACGCTTCTAGCTGGGAACAGTAACGCAGTAACGCGGTCTCCAGCGCCGGGCTGGGCAACAAGACCGTCCCCAGCCAGTAATCAAAGCGCTTCGTGGGTGAAGGAAACCGCCTCCGACGGGGAGAAACGTACGCTTCGGTCCCCCAAATAAGGATGGGAAAAATAAACTTGAAAACAAAAGCGATCCTACAAGAAAATGCCCTGGGTATGTCAGGTGCTCACCGTGCAAGTCTGACCGAGACAGGACCAGGTGAGATCAATGGGGAAAGCTTATGTATGTCCATCATATAAAAACATGAAGTCTGCTCCGTCTGAGTCTTCCGCTGCACGGAGGACCCAGACTGCATTTTAATATTTTGCAACCGGCAACAAAGAGGTAGTTTTCTATAGTTCGATGTGTAATAACCTGATAACGATTTGCATGCACAGAGCTATGAGGGAATATGTACATGCTATTCTTTCACTTTGCTAAACACCGGGACGGGGGTGTCATCCTGGGATGGACACACAGACACACAGACACACAGACACACACACACACACACACACACACAAGTACCTGCCGGTGTGGCGCCGAAGATCCGGACCACCGGCACCTTCTTCACCTCGCTCTCCCTGAAATCCGAGTAGCAGACGTCCAAGCCCCGCAAGGGACTGGCCAAATAGTAATCAGCGCTGACGATGCGGACGGCAAACATGATGGCCGCGGCAGAGACCGAGGTCTAGGAGCAGGCAGGACGGGCAAAACGGGGCAGCATTACACGGAGGGGGGGGAAAAAAAAGAGATTTCTTTGTCCCGTTCACAATGCTGACGAATAGGCTGTAACGTAAAAAAATATCAACACCTATTTACGTACAAAAAGCAAAAAAAGCATGTATTCTCATGGAAGAGCCTTGCGGGGGTATGTCCCTGGCAGAAACGCAATTCCTCTGCTACCTAAGTAAGGCTGATCGGCTCTACAGCTGTCCAGATCATCCCGTAATGGTGGTGCTCACCCCCCCGATAGCAGCCGCCGTGTTGCTCTCTATACCGGCGACGTCCGATTCCCGGGGACCGAACTACAAGCGGGCGTCCATAAACAAAACAATAACGTGCGCGCCGACAGGCGGTGCGGGAACTACAGAGAAAGCACTTTCCTTTCACTCTCGCCGTGCCCGAGTTTTAGCCCAGCTCCATGCACGCGTTTTATTCTCTCCTCTTCTCCTGCAGGCATTAATCTCTCGCTCCCTTGATCTGTCGCGGCGCTGGGCAGCCAGTCCTTCGTGGGGAAAATCCAATGTGGCAGCTCACCCGTCCCTGGCTGTATGGCTCCAATGTGCCATTACAGACATTGTTTCCCCCCGTCTCTGTAATATGATCTCGGCACTCCTCGGTACCCCTAATCAACACCATTCCCCTCAGCAGACCCTCCCCTAAAGTCCGCCTCCGCTGCTTAGCTACTGACACACTGCAGTATTCTCCACAACACGCAGCTCACTGTAGCCGTAATCCGCACCTGCGAGCGCTGCGCTGGAACCGTGCGCCGTCCGGCCTTCTCATTGGTCCGCCCGCGTCGCCATGCGCATCTCTGATTGGTGCCCGATGTACTGCGGCGGGATTTCTGCCAACCAGAGACATAAATTACACATCGGACTTTCGGTTTTCACCTTCTAGTTTAATTTCTCTTTTCAGTTTAAGACAACGTTGAACAAAATAGCACATTATTAGCTTTCTTTGTCCGTTGATTTAATGTCTTGAAAATTGAATACGTATAATTAATGCTGTCCATATTGCGAAAACTACGGCGATTAATGCCAAAATACCAAATACGGTTCGATAGCCTCGTGTTCAGATCCAATCGCATGTGCACCATTAGGTCAACGTTCCGCCCTATCACAGTATAAGCCAACAATAACGCAGGATTATCTGACGAGACAACCAATAAAAACGATGACTGCTGTTGATTCCTTGCTAACATTGTAGAGCAAGCTCAAATATTGGAGACGCAAGGCACCCTGCTGGCCCATACTTCAGCTATTGGTTCCCCTTAATGGCCAGCATTTTGATTGACTGTTGTGTCGACAAATGGGATTGGTCTACAGAGTATTTACTTTTTCGCAATAGCTCCTCCCTCTCTCTTGATGCTTGATTGGATTGTTGCTCTCGCCCTATGCGCTGACTGGGTGTGAGACCACGCCGTCCGAAGGCGACATGCTTCCGGATAAAAGAGGGAGAGAAATTTAACACATACCCGCCTAACCGGTTGTTCGGGCGAGACGAACGTCTGGGGGGAAATAATGTTTCCTACTGTATTCATCACAGTGATTTTCCTACGTTATAATAAAAATATATTTAGACAGATAAATTAGGAAAAATGTAATTTGCATCCTGCTTGTGATGAAGGACGTAAGAGACCAAAGGCTTTTCATTTGCAGGAATGGCACTGCAGTTTGGTAGCTTTTATTACTTAGAGAAATTGTCAAAGGTTTTAAAGCGTCTGGGTGATAGACTGTAGACTCATTGTCCCAGTTAGCATAAACATGGCCCATAAGGTAAATGGTAAACCTACAATTAAATAAAAGCACATGAATGAGAACGTGAGAGAACTGATTTTGGGGAAAGCAATAGATGAAAGACTTCATGTAGTATCCCTGTGGCAACTGTATATACATTTAATAATACCGGTGTTGTTTTATCATTTGATGTGTCATCAACCATTTAACAGTGATATCTTTTAGATCTCCAGTTCTGAATCAGACGATTAAGGCGGGAAATTATCAAAAGCAGGGGTGGACAGAAAAGGGCCGCTGTGTATGCAGGCAGGTTTTACTGTAACTGCCTAATTATATTACTAATTAGAGGACTGACTGGCTGAAGAGTCCTCACACCTGGGTTTGAACAGGCGACCTAAAGGTTATCCCAAAAACCTGCACACACACCGACCCTTTGCGGATAAGATTGCCCAAAACCTGTACATGTAGCTGTTTCACTATTAGAGGCGGATGTATCCATTTGTACATCTGAGTATCTTAATGGTGTCATGCAGGTATTTTCCTGCATGGTCTGTTTGGAGATTCTCACTTTCATGTACTGTTGCACATCTTTAACAGCTACGCCACCTGCTGCCCATCCAGTATGTAGCTGTGCGGTTCCCGCCACAAATTCTTAGCAAAAGCCGGGAGAGAGGAAGGGAGACCTCATCATGCACACACCAGATCACAGAAGCCCCAGCTGCTTACTCCTGGGGGGGCGGGACGGGGGCTGTATCCTCATTTCATCCAGAGCAGGTTAGCCCTCTGCTTGCCATTTACTTCCCTGGCAAGGCTCCCAGCTGCCTGGTTCACGTGAGGGCAGTTTGCAGAGCTCGCGGGCGTGCAGCCGCTCATCTGGGCTATCCATATCAGTCCATATCAGTTTCATCAGCTGCCACGGGAAACGGTATCATGCATCAATACGCAGAATCAACATCATGTCAGGCATTCGTCTTCCACCTATGATCATACGTTAGCGTGTTCTCATGTTAATGTACGATTCACTATAGAACAAAGGCATTTGCCCCCAATTATCCTTCCAAAGGAGAGGAGCCTAAAATAGGTTTATAGAAGAATCAGAAGGAAATTTCCCTGGCACGACATCACAGATTTAATGCGAAACATTGCAGCAGTGCAGGTCACATGGTGAAGGGGCTTTTCTTTACTGTCATAAGATGCCAGGTTCGCTGCATGGACGGTGCACCTAATGACTTCCTGATGATGAAAAATGGTTAATTTGTATTTGGTCTGGGCCAAAGGGGGGGGGGGGGCTGGCAGACGACAGTGTGAGCTGACCTTGAAGGGGGTTAGCCCGTGGTAGACGGGGAGCGAGAGGCGGGCCTAGCTGGTTAGTACTCTGCCAAACAGGCAGGCCGCGCCCCAGCAGGGCTCCACTGCACTTTGGAGCTGCGGGAGATAAGGAGACTGCTTTCTCCTGGCAAAGTTCAATGGCTGGGTTTACTACCAGAATGCAGTTTTCAGCCTTTATTCAGCCTTTACTCCTGGGGAAAGCAAATACATACCACAAGTTTAATCAGTCACAGGTAGGAGTGGACTATGCATGGTTACAGTGGGCTTTTGTTCCGCTGTGCAAAATGGTCCATAAATGCTGACCGATTTCTACGTTTGACATATAGATACACAGAACTAACCACTGGCATTAATCTACGCTCCTGTCCTGCAGAAAACTCAGTACAAATTTTCACCTTTATGTGGCACAGCTGTAGGCAATAATCAGTTACATGTCGCTCTGATAAGGTGACAGCTTCCATTTCAGCAGAAAAGAAAAACACAAAACTGAAAGCCTTCTCTTCCCCTTGTCTGTCAAACCTGGGTTTTGGCTGCGTATGATAAGGTCGAGATGTATGCAGGTACGTGTAGGACCACTGGGGCAAAACCATGGGAGGAGGAAACCACAGAAATGATGTTGGATGCTGCAAGTTACCAGATGGATCGCTGTGATAAGCACACCCATACTTGCACAGTGAATACGGCTGTCATGCAAAACGTTAAAATTCAAAGACAGGTGTTTACAAAGCCCATCACGCGATACGCAAAATCTATCTCATCGTGGATGTTTTGCAAGTTAATGAAGTCTATATTTTTAAGAATTGCTTTTGACAGTATGATTAAATGAACTTTGTGACTTATTACATGTCACTTTAGAGGTTTAGCGGGTTTGTTGCTGGGGGATGGTGGTATACAGTTCTTCGACACGTCATCCTGTCTATCACGTGAAAAGCAGAACAATGTTACACTTTCATTTATTATTTGTTTGCCGTTATGACTACTGTGATGCTTTTCTACTGTAAGCGCTAACAGAACGATTTTTATCGTACTGCTGTGAGATTTCCCGTTCGCCTTGTAGACATGCCTCATTCAAACATATCTGGTTGTTGTCTGCGAAGGATCAGGCTACTTGCTCGCTATATAATCTTATTATTTCAGCCATGCACCCATCAACACGACTCATTAAAGAGATCTGGAGAATGTCACACGCATAAAAAACACTAGCCTATGATACAAACAGGAGGCAGTGATAATCAGCCATGAAGGACCGAACGTGATCATGAATTCAGTGAAGTAGTCGGAGCGCCAGCAACGAAATTGCGCCATCTTATGGCCGAACGTTTAATGGCCGATGTATAAATGATAAACCTCGTGCTCTTAAAAAGACCTCAACCAGAAACATTTGCGTACAGGTAGTTTCATCCCTCACTCTCTGTGATTATCTGAACTAGCTATGCAGCTCTTGAATCCATACAATTGAGTTGCAAATCAGTTAGTTTAATGCTGACACAAAAATTCAATTCTATTTCAGGATCAGAGCCCGCAGGCTCGCAAAAAGGCTATTAAAAATTATGGTGATGATGCAAATGCAGCAAGAATTGCAATCAGTAGTAGAAAATATGTCATTACAGCTGATAATGTCACTGCGCAGACATCAAAACGCAGGTCAGACTTAACATAGCTTACCTTAACGCTGATGTACACATGAATACATCTTAATGTGTGCAACCATTTACGTATGGCGATCTATGAAGCTAAATCTCTGTGAAGCATTCTGTGGTGACTGGAAAGAGAGATCTGAATACAAACGGCCGGTCGAGATGCATGTAAATGCCAGGTGCCCACGGATGTACTTAACGCTGCCTGCTAGTGATGGGAGCACCCAGGACGCATGTTAATACCAGTGTGAACTGGGCCAGATGGACATGGCGGCTGGGGGTTCGAAGCCTGCAGCAGCGCAGGTTAAAGGCCGTCTTCAAGGGCTGAGTGACATGATCATTCTTCCAGCTGTAGGATTTGAACTTGCAATTTTACAGAAACAGGCTCAGATGCTTAACCTGCTGAATGCTGAGCCCCAAACTCCCCATCTGGGGGGGGGGGGGGGGTACATTGGCCAGGTGCAGCCTGAGACTGCAAGCAGGGGCCTGTTATCATCAAAGCAAAATGCTGCTTCGCCATAGTGATCATTGAGCTGCTCCTACAAAGATCCACTACATCACTAAGTGTTCTAAGTGTTTGCTGTCATGGTAACAGTGGAAAGAGCAAACCCGAGGTGTCCAGATGGAACATGTCTGCTTCAAGATCAAATGCACAAATAAACCCAGCAAAGCGTCCAAGTATTTCCATGAGCTGTGGATACTGAGATGTAAGAGATCCAAGATCCAAGTTAAGCAAAAAAAAAAAAACATGAATAATTGCACAGCAGACTGGGTTCCAGAAATTGATATCAATTTATTAAAATCAATCTTTTAAGCTTTAGAAAAAAAATTGGCAACAAAAGATGTCAGTCCCTAATTAAGATACTTTTATTGCCATTGGTACAGTTACATAGAGCCTCACACTGCCATGTTGTAACTTGAGTGGAAATGAAGTGGCTTCCTGCATTTACTTTACAGGCAGAGCCTAAACACTTACTGGGAACCAGGAAAACGAGACAGACATTTTTTTCTAAGTGGCTCAAAACACCGATCGTTAGCAGCACAAGAAATGGATTCTGTCATTTTGTGGTCAATCAAAAGCTCCCAGTTCTGAAGATTTTAGTTTTTGTCTGATATTCATGTGACTTTTCAGGAGTATTTTTACTTAAGACCCAAACGACAAATATGAATGAGCCGGCGCATACAGTGAAAAAACTTTATAGACATCCATTATTATCTTCAGTATACGCAGGCAACCAGATTAGTTCCTTTTTCTAAGAGCTTGAGATACTTTTTCCTCCAGCAGAACATCAGCCAAACTCAGTCTGCTTGGGGAGCTTAGTGAGAACAATGTTGACGGGATCTCTGCTCGTGGTGGACCTGTGGTCCGCCACAGAGAAGACTTTCATGGTGCTCTGTGTGAAAGCAGAACCCACCTGCCTGATCTGGGAACCACAGCTAAGCAGATGCACCAACTCGTGGCGGAACTGCCTGCTGACCACGCAGTAGAGAAGAAAGTTGGTGGTGGAACTGAGGTTTTGCAGCATGTTGGCCAGGTCGCTGGCCACGTTGATGGGCAGTCCATAATCATTGCGGTTGAAGTCCTCGCGGTTGTACACCGTGCGGAGGACGCAGTAGGTGACGAATCGGGGCATGCTAAATGCCACAAAGGCTGCGGACACTGTTCCCAGGAGCAGGACGCTTCTCTGAACTCCACCTGCAGAATTTCTCCCAGAAACCTTCATGGCTCGAAGCTCCTCCTTCGTGAAGAGGCGGTGGGCTTGCACCACGTGGCTGACGATGAGCGAATTGAAGAGAACGACGAGAAAGATGGGCAGCCCACTGGAGAGGAAGGTGGTGACCCACACCACTGTCGTGGAGTAGGGACCCTCCATGTAGAGGCACCGGGGGCCGGAGATGTTTACCCCGTCTGGCATAGTGATGTTGATGCTCACAACAGCGTTGATCCAGCACATGGGAATGGAAGCCAGGTGGGAAAGCAGGACAATGGTTACACAGGTGAGCACAGCTGTGGTGTGAGTCTGGCGCCACCTACTGGCATAGGTGGAGCTCAGCACCAAGTAGCGTTCAATGGTGAAGGCCACCACGATCCAGGAGGAGCTGTAGAGTGAGCCGAACTGCAGGAAGGTCAGGATGCTGCACCAGGGGTGCGAGTGCCAAAAAGGCTTCTGCTGCAGGAACGTGAGGGTGAGGTCTAAAAGGATCACCCAGAGGACATAAAAGGTGTCGATGATGGTAAGGGAGCCCAAGTAAACGATGGCTGTCACCGACATCCCACATTTACGGAAACAGACCATGTAGAAAGTGAAGAGGTTGGCTGTTGAAGACAAACACAGTTCTAATAGCAAAAAAAAAAGTCTTTGTACGGCACTATGTTGGCGTCGTAATCATAGCCACTTTCACGTTTACCTTTAAGCCTGTGGCCCATATTCATATGCATGTCATTTACTACTGAATTTCAGAGATATGGAAGGTGAATGTAGTATATACATAGCAGTTGAAAAATTACTGTCATTATCTACGCTATTTTTATATGAGGACTTTTGGAAAAAAACAGGTTCAAACCTGGGATTCCCAAAGCACACAGGAGGGGGTAGTAGGCTTTCTGAATGGTGATGAAGACATCCATCTCTCGGCGCTTCACACCAATAGCAGCTCACATGCTAATGTTTACAATAAAACCATTACTGTCCGAGATATGATAGCAGTATTGGTTTAAGATAAGAGGTATCACCAAACAGTCACTACAATAAAAGATAAATGTCTGTTATTACATCACATAGCTTACGTGTCATTTTCCTTGAACTAGTGCAGGAAGTTTCTTTTTTCCTTTGAATTGCTGCATCGCCTACACAACACTGCCAAGATTATACACACTGTTTTTGTTGTGTTTCAGCGGTTTGTATTCGTACCATAATCACTTGCCAGGACTTTCCTAACCTAGTAAATATTTTAGATTTTTCAATTAGGAAGATTACCAGTTATGTCAATCTTCATGAAAATTAAACTATGAAACAAGCACAACTGATGGCATTTAAAAGTTAATTGACAGAATCCTTTATTGTGTTAGTCTTACCCAACACAGAGCAAATATTAATGTAAACACTTCATTGTTGCACTGGAAATAAATCTTATTGCGCTAACTTCCTTAAAATTTGCATATGAAATAACGAATCCAGGGCTTATGCTGGTTCGGTCATGGGGCCCATAAGAAACAAGATGAATAAAATCACTTTAAATCCACACTACAGCTATGTCCAGGAACTGTGTACCTTTGGGAAGGTTCCTCGCTGCTTATTCTGGGGAGCATTTCATACGGATCAGTTTTCGGAGGCGACGGTGGATGGAGGTTCGGACGCAGCTTTGCACGCGCGTCTTTGGGGGAGAGTAAAAGCAAACGAGACAATGCTCTTATTTACAGGACAGATTCAGCAAAGGTATAATGGGAATAATGGGTCAGCATTCACTCCGCCCTCCGCATGAACTTAACAGGATGATCAATGCGGTCCCCAATATGCTATCAGAGATTTCAAGGCAGCCAGATTATAAAATCGACTTTATACCTAAATATTTTCCTTGACCCATGACTACATTTATTAAGGTAAAATAAACTGATAATTTCATTTATTTAGTGAGTAGTAATGAATTGGGGGAAAAACTTACGCCACTCTGATAGACGTGAAGAGCATCCGTTGGCGACGAAGGTGCCGAGATACAGAGGTGGGATGAGTGAGGAGCATTTAAAACAGGACCGGGATCCGATCGATACGGCGTCAGGCGGAGTCCGCGCAATCACAGGAAAAGCGGCACCTCGCCGTCTCCGTCCTACGGCCAGGAATTGATCCGTGTAATGCGACGTGTTTTACGCGTGATGGCCTATTTATCGGGGACCAGATGCCACGCAATTAATCGCCTGTGCGAAAAAAAATGTATTTACACTTAAGTGCATTATACTGGTAGACTAGCCTCGGATGTTACAGCAAACCCTTAGCAGTGTTTCTGGAATAGCTTTCACGGAAACATGCTTATTAAAACAGATGGGAAAAGAGCCACGCCGTGAATCCAACTCCCTCTACTGGGCATAGATGGTTGCTGCAGCCTGTCTGAAAGTTAGTTGTATGTCAACGTTGGACTCAATTGAAAACGAGATAAGTACTGAATGGAAAAAAAAAGTCACCGATTCGTGCTCTGGTTCGTGAATACACAGCTCTTATCCCGGAGTTGCTGTCCTCGTCACATGCACCAGATTCTCTCCAACTTCAAGAAACACCTCATTTGGCACCACTAGGGTGATTAGGAAATAACTGAATTAGCCGTCAGAAAGTCTCCTGTCCTGCTGCTTCCCTGCCTAAGGCTCCTCGGACTCCAGGTGGTCACTCTATATATGCAAATTCACCCACATCATCTATACATGGTACCTTGTAGGGGAGGGTCATTTGGTGTATAAAGGGGGCAACGAACTGCTTAACCTTGACCACACTGAGTCACAAACATTGCGAAGTTGCTCATAAATGTTAAACTAGAGGGGGAGGTCACCTGTCACCCAGCCAGACTGGTCAGGGAGTCACATGTGAAGACCAGGTTCTAGGTCAAGGGGCACCTTGTGTCCGAGACAGAGACCAGTACAAAGGTGAGTATGAACTCCTGCACATAAAGGTGAGAATCAAAGGGAACTTCTGGTCACCTCCTTACACCCTCCTGCTGCTCTCGGGGACCTTCATACAATTGAGTAAGAGCTGCCATCTGGAGCAGTGAAGATCTTCACCTTGCAAACAGGACATATGGAGATCAATATCGGACATGATACACACGGTGTCCATGGCAACGACCCATGGCAACAAAGCAGGCTATATTCCAAAAACAGACCACTAAATTGAAAAGAGTGTAAAATGTTTATTGTCCTCATTTTTAAATGGCAAATTACTTATTTCACAAAAATGATGTTAAAAATGGAACATGGAGGAATAATGAGAAATAAAAGCCATGGACAGTTATATTAAAAACAAAATGTGAAATTAAAAAAAAAAAAAGATGAAGCTGTTTGACAGGCTGCAATTTTCCCTGATCTTGTACTGTGTCCAACTTAAGCTCAAGTCTAAACTCTAACCTTTGGAGCCAACCATATGCTCTTTGATCAGTCAATCCAGGACAGTTTGCACATTATTGATTTATAAAACAATTAAAGAAGAGGCCTGACAAAGAGGTCAGGACAGACATGGGCGGTGCACTGCAGGACTGCAGTGAGTGGTGCTTTCGGAGCGGCAGCGAATTCTGCGGGCTGTTACAAAGCGATTCTTCATGTAACGTAAATGAAGACATAGGATCCACAGGAATGGCCGTGAATCGAACACTGTACACAAGTTAAAAAAATATTTTTTCCTGCTTAAATAAACTGCAAGTCAATCCCATATACACACCGTCTTCCGTCATTCCAGTTTTAAAGGCACCCAGAGCTGACGTCTAGATGCATACGCAGCCCTTCTGAGTGACAGAGGGCCGTTCACACGCAGACTTCTTGCATTTCGAGCCGTAATTACAAATAACCCCGACACACTCTCACCAGTCTGACGTCTATCACCTTGGAAGAAACTGCCGTTTTACAATGATAGATCAACAACAAAAACTACTTCTAACAAAAGCTGGAAAACGACGGAGAACATTGTCATACTTGGCTGAATCGGAGGGTGTGGCGAATGAGCATGTAATGCGGGAGCGCATTTTTTTTTTTTTTCTTGGAGAGAAGGGCGATTTCTCCCTCTTCACATATTGTGGGCATTACGCTACCCGAGAAAAAGCGAAACCGAAAATAAGAGCCTTTCCTATGAACGAGAAAGCGGGTTGGAGTTAATGCCCAGGTCAGAAAACCTCAGCAGGTTAATTGGTTTTAAAAAGAGTCGTTACCTTCATTATTCTTGTTATTTATTGTCCCAGATGAAAATAAAGCCTGTAGCAATATATATACACATATATATAAAAAAAATTAAGAAAACAAACAAAAAACAAATAAAAGTATAAGTGGTCACGTAGCTTTGTATTTACACAGGCGATTGCTCATCAAATCACATGCCAGCCACCCTAGAAACCAAGCCCCCCCCCCCCCAACCTATGAAAATCAGCTCCTCAGACACTGTGAAACTGACAATTTGTTGAGTCTCTTTCTCGCATTGGACTGGACCCGCCGGGGGCCGAAAGAGCTCGCCGATAGTCGACGGGACTCCTGAAAGTATCCCACGCCTTGGCAGGTCCACCTCTCCCCCACCTCAGCCCAGGCCAGGGCGGTGCGGTCCATCGCGGCCCAGGAGAGCGCCCCCTACAGGTTGTCTCCTGGCTGATATTGAGGCTCAGTGGCGGTGAAATAGTCCTCCAGGAAGGCCTGCAGGTACTCGAAGGTGGGCCTCTCCTCGGGGTCCTTCTTCCAGCACTGAACCATGAGCTCGTGCAGGGAGATGGGACAGTCCTGGGGACAGGCCATCCTGTAGCCGCGCTCCACCTGCTCCAACACCTCCCGGTTGTTCATTCCTGCCAGGTAACGGAGACACACAGGCTCAGCAAATCGGGGCCAGCCACTCAAACGATGGAAAATGGAGCTGAAAGCGACTCTCCTCTGAAAAAGAGAGCTCCGCCACAGATGTTAAGGAAAAACATCTGCAAACAGACTATTAGGGGGCAGCGTGTGGCTCAGTGGGCTAAGCCTGTGTGCCTGTAATCAGAAGGTCGCCAGTTGGAAGCCAGCCTCAGCACGTCTGTGGCTTCTTGAGCAAGGCCCTTAACCCCCAGCTCCCTGGGCGCCGCTACGGGTGGCTGCCCTTCACAGACAACTTACTCCACAAAGATCAAGCTGAGGGAGGCGTAAAGACAACTTCCCCACAAGGGTTAATGAAGTATCAATTATTATTATTAGCGATCAGATCTCATCTGTAAAAAGGGCTCTGACATGTGCTTGTATATATGTTGGCTTAATTCTATGGAAAACTTAAAACAGGCATCAAATGGGGCTGGGGGGGGGGCATTATTCCCCATATTCATTACCCACATCTGTCACAGCCAGGGGGCAGGTTGACTCGGCACCAGCCTATTAGCTCATTCAGACTCACCCCATTGCATCACCTCCGCTCTCGCCAGCCAAGGTGGCCCCTGCAAACTTGCTCTCAAATTCCACAAAAGCTACCATCTCATCAGCATTTCGCACTTTCTAAAAAGCGAGAGTGTCCCTTATACTGACATTCACATCAGCTGCACTCACAGCCTTTATTTATCTTTAGTAAAAAAAAAACACAATGCAAATGTGTGGCATTATTAAAAAAAAAAAAAACACCCTATCAATAATAATTGCTGAGAAAACTTCAATGCAGGACGGAGGCATTATAGAAACTCCGAAATGACAAACAAAACAAACGAACAAATCCATGAGCCGCTAATTAGCCACGTATCTTAAAAAACAACAGGTTAGTCCTGACTTTGTACACAAGCAAAAGCAGTGAAATGAGGAGCGGTATCACGTTCAGGGTGGTAAGCGTGAGTGGCACGACCACGCCAAACGCTCCCTCAAAAGGACAGTAATAAATGCGGGCACTTTACCCATCATGCATCACGCCCTCACCTGGGTAGGGGACCCGGCCCTTGGTCACCAGCTCAGTAAGCAGGATCCCGAAGGACCAGACGTCGGACTTGATGGTGAACCTCCCGTACAGCGCTGCCTCGGGGGCCGTCCACTTGATGGGGAATTTGGCTCCTAAGGCGATGGTGCAGAGGGGACAGACAGGAAATGACACGTGTGGCCACACCCAGTGGGTGGAGCTAGCTGCTGCAGTGCAGTAACTAGGCTCGTGTCTGCGGGCGCCCAGGGGACGCCTAGCGCCCGGCCAGTCAATGTTAAATCAGGGAAACGTTCTGGGTGGGAGATGAGAGCACGATGACATCAGCCACAGCTGCGCCCAGCACCCGCTCTGACAGAATGACATGTGGTCCAGCCCCCCCCCCCCCCGTGCATGACGTGCTGGGAGGGGAGCGCCTCTCACCCTGCCGTGCCGTGTATTCATTATCCTCGATGAGCCTGGCCAGCCCAAAGTCGGCGATCTTGCACACCAAGCTGTCGCCCACAAGGATGTTGGCCGACCGCAGGTCTCTGTGGATGTAGTTCATCCTCTCGATGTAGGCCATGCCCCCCGCCACCTGCAGAGACAGGGCCACAGCGTCCACATGGGCTCGCGTGCAGTGACTCCTCCGCGCCACAAGGTGGCATAACCGAAGACCACTGCCACCTCTGGGGATCTGGGCTGCTTTTTATGTGTCAGTGATGAGGGTGACGCCCCCTATCTGTCTGCGCTACGAGCATCTTACTGAGGCAGAGGAGGGGTGCAGGTCAAGAGGCGTTTAAACAGAAAAAGATGCTGGAGCAACAACAACAATAATAATAATACTTAAGCTCCTTGCTTTACGATATTTTGGCTCTACAGTGTGACAGCAATGTACATTCAGTGGCCATCGAATGTTGAATTTTGAATGTGATCTATTTGCTTTTCTTGTATTTACTAATTATCTATCTATATTTGATTTACGATATTTTCAACTTACACCCGGTTCATTGGAATGTAACCAGCATGTGTAATAAGAAACTGACAGAATTACAGGCAAATTAATAGGCAATTATAGGCAAGTTAAATTCCGTTATTCATTTCACTAATAATTCTCCCTGATACCGATTTCTGACTGCCAGCCCAGTGTGTCCCCCCCCAGAGAGGGGACACACTGCGTCCCGCCACCCTGCTGGGACGGCCGCCGCTCCGAAGGGCCTCACCTGGGCCGCCATGTCCACCAGGTTGGGCAGCTTGAGAGAGCGGCCTTCTCCGTCCTTCAGGAACTCCAGCAGGCTTCCTGGAAGCAGGAGGCCACACCGCGAGTCAGCAGCCATGCACAGCATCAGAGCCCCACCCATCACTCTAGGTGGGGGGGCTTTTCAATGCCCAGAAAAGACGGGCAGAGCGAACGGACGTCTTTATGATCTTCAGAACTGTTCCCATGGTTCATCTAGACACGTACATTTCTTCCTATCTTCAGACTGTCTAAATGACTGACTGTGAATGAGTCAATACCGTGACAAAGCAGCAGGTGGTAGCAAATCAGAACGAGGGACTCAGTGACACCGATACTGAGCTCAGCGCTCTGGTGGCGGCGGCAGTGACCCCTGACCTTTGCCCATGTACTCGGTGATGATGTAAATGGGCTCCTCGGACACCACGGCGTACAGCTGCACCAGCTTGTCATGCCGCAGCTTCTTCATGATCTGCGCCTCCTCCAGGAAGGACTCCGGCGACATGGTGCCCGGTTTCAGTGTCTTCACGGCCACCTTGGTGGTGCCGTTCCACGTCCCTGCAGCACCAAGCAAGCGCCACCGTTAGGGCGCATGCAGCGGATATAGAGGGCCGGTGTGCCAATGAAAGGGTGGCATTTGTGAGCGAGTGGGTGAGCGTTTGAGTCCCAGCAGGGAATAAGCTGTTTTAGGAACAGCAGCACCCTGCACTGCAAATTGCTGCAGCAAACATTGGGCCTTATAAAACAAGCATCTTAAAATATCAAATGTGCAAAGTCATTTTCAATGCAAAAACACTTGCATCTCAGATTTTACTCATTGCTTTTTAGAAGAAAATACAATTTTGAGGCTATTTTACAGAAAAGGATTGAAAATGCGAGTAGAAGAGGAAGAGAAGCGACGCCGACTCTGGGGTTCATTTGCCTTCGCAGCAAACACAGACGCTTCATGAGGCCAGGGAGTCTGACAGCAATGCGTCTGCCTGCGTGGCACCAGACGACGGTCTGACGCATCAAAAGGGCACGGCGTTCTACCGCCTGCCAGGATAATCCAACGCAGGGCGATTAACATGAAGAGCGGCGTGGTGAAGCTCCGCTCTCCGACGCCATCTGGCATGGCGCGAGCGGGCATGCCTCATTACCCAAAATTCAGTGTGGGCCGACCCGCTCACACCCACGGTCGCTCACTGATCAGAACAATTTCAAGGGTCTGGTGAGATGGTGCTGAAGCCAAACGAACCCCAGTGAAGAACCAATAGGCTCCTGTCAGGTCTCACTCAATGCTCCAGCGTATTGAAGTTGGGTTGTTGAGGGGATAGACCCCCATAGATGGGGCCTTCCAGAGCTCCATGTGGAGAGAATTGATATTACGCGTCATGGTATTTCTAGCCCTGTAGGGGGCGCTAAAAAATAAGTTTTGAGACACCAGTAAGTAAACCAAAATTCAATACGCTGCACTAGTTATAATGGCAGACTAGGAAGGAGGAAAGAGCGAGTTGGCACAGAAAGTTTCTATTAAGGGGGAAGATCTGAGAAACGGAAAGTCTGTAGGAATTCAGGATACCCTGGAAAAACCAGAGAACCCACGTCAGTCTGCCCATTGCGAGGTGGGACGTGCCGATCAGGCTGTGGAGAGCAGGCAGATGGCCATCCATACTTCTCGCAGAGGCCAATTAGTGTCACATGACTCTTTTCCATGGGGAACATGGTGTGGGTTATCGGATTTTTCCAGACGGGTCGTTACAGTAAAATAAGAAGTCGTTTCCTTACCAAACCAGACCTCGGCAAAACATCCAGCCCCGAGCTTAAGCTCCAGCGATAAGGAATCGCGGGAGACTTCCCATGCATCGTGGGACAGGCCCACAGTTTCAGGGGACAGGTTCACACACACGCTTGTTAAGTGATAGCACAAACCATCCGCGCTCTCTACAGGGGAGGGGAGGGGAAGGAAGGAACAGAATTAACTATCAGGGGGATGAACATGCAAGGAGGGAGGTGGAAGGTGCAGGCTTCACCCTGGGTGAGCAGAACGCCCCCGAAAATCCACCTACAGTATTCATAAAAGCATTAGCATCTCTAAATTTACATATGCATCCGTAATTCACCAGAACTCCCTCATTTTCCCGTGGCTGAGTCACGTCTTCATTACCCAGAATGCACAGTTCCGCCTCCCAGGGCTGCACCTTCCACGCTGCCTGAGGCCGGTTTCCGCGGCGGCGGTGGGCATGCACGCATACCCATCCAGACCTCCCCAAACTGCCCATTGCCCAGCCTCTTGATGAGCTGCAGCGACTCCCGCGGAATCTCCCACACGTCTTTGGTTTTGACGGACAGGTCGGCCAGGCGCGGCATGCCCTTGTGGCAGGGCACCACCAGGCGGCAGCAGAGGCCCGCGGCGCGCTCTGCGCGAGGAGAGAGCGGGGGGGAGACACAGGCAGGCGGCGTGAGGGGGAGGAAGAGTGCGGGGGAGGGGGGGGGACGGAGCTGCGAGGCGGGGGCGCTCCAGAGACTGGGTGGCCGCGTGGCAAAAGCAAACTAGGCCAGGGCAGATGTCAGCGTGCGCGTCATCCCATCCACGGGCGGAACCACCAAGGTTTGGGAGACAAAACAGCGGATTTTAAACATCTCAGAGGTACTGCAGGGAGAGAGACTCAGAGAAGGGGCTAGACATCACCCTCAGAGTGCGGGCGCTCATAGATCCGCCGTGCGCCATGTAACATGAAACAGCAGCAATGTGTATATTTAAATTAAGTCGTGCTATAAATTACAATTAGCATGAGCGTGTGGTCTGAGGGTCCATCGCACTGGGACTGACAGCGGTTCTGCCATTAACACCCTAAACATAATGGGCTGGTATGTCTTCCTCTTCTCGTGTGACAGGATGGCCTGGTTCACCCTTTTACTGCATAGGGTGACCATTTCACACTCCGGAGGGGGGGTGGCCCACCTGTAGGTTCCAGGCCAGACTTTGGGGGCTGATGCAGACTGAGGGGGGGGGGCGGCAGCGGAGCGTGGCGATTCAAACCGGGAAAGTGGACAGTCAGCGAGAGAGCAGGCGGGGGTTGGCACGGTAGCGGGTGGTAGCGGGCTGGCTGGGGGGTGGGGGGGGGGCGGGGGAACGGAGCCGAAACTCAGCAGGTGCTGCTTTCCTGTAACCCGGAGCCCCGGAGGAGAGAAACCCTTGATGTCCTACTGAGGTGACGACTCAGCATGAGCACGCAGCCTGAGGGCTCAGCGACGCGAGTCTGCATGTCCCGGGGGGGGGGGGTAAGCAGCTGTATCCTGCTCCCAGCATAGTGCGCCCCCCCCCCCCAGAAGGAGGGATCAGCCCACGGGGGCTCTGCAGCCCCAATTCCCTCTTTTACTTCCTTTATGAGCTCTGTACTGATAAAAAGAGCCAACAAGATCGCAGAATGTCACCTGGTTAGAGTAACTAGGTCAAAGCCTGTTCAGGGAAAGGGAGCGAACGGCAAAACTTTAGTTACACACTCCATCTTTTTATCCTTTTGTCTTTAAACCATTTTATATTATGTATTAAACTATATTCTTATACTGTACTGCATTTTTTGGTGTCTTTAAGATGTTTAATCTTGCACAGTAATTTCCGCCGGGACGAATTAAGCCGATCTTCCCTTTATCTTGCAAACGCAGCCGCCGTCAGCGGGCCGAACCTCACCAGAGTAGTGCTGCACCAGCTGCTGGAGGCTCTCGAACTGGGCCCTGGTGGTGATGTAGTAACCTCCGCTGTCCAGCTTGCGGATCTTATAGTGCTTCACGTGCTCCCCTTTGATCTCGTCCCAGTCCCGGATGGACAGGGAGTAGGCACCTGCAAGGACAGCAGCGGCCTGGTAAAGGTCCTTCACACCGACGGCACCGGTGCCCGATGTGCGGCGTCGCGGACCGACTACATCGCAGAGGGGGGGTAACCCTGGGATTACAAGCTCTCAAAAGGACAATCTCGCCATTTTCTTAAAAATACAAAGCAGAAACAATCACAGCAGAAGGCCATCTGGTAGAGGTTAGAGAGTTTGGGCTGGAGCCGGCCGATAGCCGGCCTCCTCGGCCCGCCTCCGGGTCGCCGCGGTTACCTTTGGTGGTCTCGCTCTCCCGGATGAGGTAGGTTCCGCGCACGTTGCCGTTGGACAGGAGATGCCGCTCAGCATCCTTGCGGCCCAGTTTGCCAAAGTACCAGCTGGAGGGGGGAACGGGGAGGTTAGAGACCACGGATCCTCTGCATGGACTGGGGGGGGGGGATCTCTGGCCGGTCCCCTGTGGGGGTGGGGGGGCATCTGCAGATGGGGAGGGTGGGGCACTGCAGGCCGCGCCATTAATGAGCCCCCTGAGGACTGGGGGGGGTTCCAGGAGATGATCCCACACAGTTCATGAAAACCTATTTTAGGCCGGCTGGCGGTAAGCAGAGAGTCTCCAAGGGACCTGGAATCTGTGTTCAGAGCCTCCCTTTGTCTCCAAATTGGATCATCCCCCCGCCCCCCCAGCCCCGCAGCCCACAGTTAATTTCAGCCTACGTTACTGCGTGTGTGTAATTGGATTCCGCCTTGGTATGAACCAATAAAAGGACATCACCACCAGCCCTGGAGATAGACGGAGCGAGCGCCACCTGGGGGGGGGGGGGGAGGCGTTTCGAATCCACCCCCTACAGTCTTATCCACCCCCCAAAGAATTCTCTAACCAGGTCTTCGTTTTAACTCGATGAATAAAGTCCCAATCCCCCGCAACCCCAGATGGGCCCACTGCTCCAGTAAACATGAGAAAACATTTGTATGGCTTCCCAAACCATGACTGAAGCCCCCACACCCAGAGGTTTCGGTGGGGGGGGGATTCAGCTGGTCCCACATGAGCTTGACAGATGGGTTGGGGCCCAGGAGCTGAGCGGGGCGGGACCACGCCCAGTTCTGGCGTAGAGACTCACTCCTCGGCCTGGATGGAATCCACTGGAGCCACGTAGTTACTGGGGATGTATCCGGTTCCGCCGGTGGCGAGAGATCGGGCCTCCCACCAGTCACCTTCACTGGGGGGGAGGGAAACGAGCATGACGGGCCAGTCCATTAACCTGCAGTCAAATCTATGCTATTACATCACAGAGATAATGTCCCCATAAGGTAAAAAGGTTTTTTATCGCATTGTGAGGAAATCTGCTGCCTACAATGTAATAATTGCAAAAACGCAGACAGACATGCACATACACACTCAGAGACACACACGCAGACATGCACACACCCACACACACACCCACACACACACACAGATGCTGTCCACCCCCAGGCATCCCTGTGTCCCGTCCACACCACCCAGTGCTGTGTAGCTCTGTTTAGTCACTCGCTCTGCCCCCCCCCCCCATTGTCTGTCTTACTGCCGCTCGCCTGCTGCCTTGCAGACGAGGTAGAAATGCAGGCCAAAAAAAGAAAACACCCTATCTATGAAAGGAGAAGTATGGAAGAGTGGGGCGGGGGGGGGGGAGGGGAGGAGGAAGGGAGGAGGCCCTTTCGTTCACGCGGACAAACAGCAGCATCAGGGGACTGTGTGCGGCAACAGGAATGTTCATGGATTCCTTTGTTTCCAGAGGGAAGCAGGATGACAGGGATTCCTCGGGCGGGAAGGCGAGGGGCCGTACCCAAGCAGCATGGCGACACCCCCCTGCAGGGGGCGCTCTAACGGCGTAACCCAGTGGTGCCGAAAGGGCTCCTCGCCGATGGGACAGAAACAGCAGGCCCCCGTACATGGCACCCCCCCTACCTTCCTGTGTAGCTGCGTGCGGGACACGTCCTGTTGAAGGGAAGCGTGTGAAGGGGAACATACAGAGAGAGGATGTCCCCCCCCCCCCTCCCCGGGGACATGCTGGGGCTCCTCACTCACCAATCACAGCCCCCCACACCATGTGACCTTAATGGCTCTCCCATACAGACCCCATAGCCTGTCACATCACTGCCAACCTCTGCAGTGACCAAAAAACAACAGAAATAAACAACCAGCTGTTTTGTTTTTGCATTAAATAATGGTGGGAAAACTGTTTGCCCATCCAATCGCAAAACCGAATGACATCAATAACCCCAACAAGGCTAGGCTAAGCCTGCCCTCCTGAGAGGCCTTTTATACAGCATCCTAACCCCCCCACGATGCTGCGTCAGACCCATGCAATGCTGCCATTCATCATAGCTCCTGGAGTGTGCTGTCACTTTTTACCAGTAGGGGGCACCAATTCAGAGGAAGCCCTGGCCCAGTAGCTGGGGCGAACAGGCATGGGTGGGTGACTGAGTGCCACGGCTCCGTCTGGCCTCTGACGAGACGGGTGCCCCCGCATTCCCCTAAGAGGGGCACGTTACTCGTGCCTGAAAGTCAGAATGACAAGCGCATCGATGAAAAGATGACAGGAAGGGTGGAGGAGCGGGAGGCCGAGACAGGGATGCATTGGAAATCCAATCCCAGCCAAAGAGAATCCAGCAGCGAGCATAGCAGCCATGATAAATGCACGCAAACCCCAGGAAGTGCCTGAGGAGAGCAGCAGCCCTGGGCAGGCTGGGCAGTTCAGGTCCAGAGAGTACAAGTCCAGACTGGGATTTTGTTTCAACCAACCAGTGGACAGTGGCTCTTTATACTCAACTGCCTGGTTGAAACAAAATCCCGTTCTGGACTTTTACTCTCTGGACCTGAACTATCCACCGCTGGAGATGGGAGCTGAAAGGCTTAAGAGGCATTCAGGGCAAATGGGAGGGGGCCTTCGGACGCATCCGAGCAGCTTTATGCCAAGTGCGAGACGCCTAAGAGGAGAATCAGCAGCTCCAAATCCACAGCTCTGATGTTCTCTAGCAGGAGAATGAACTGATCCTTTCAAGGGGGCGGGGAGATTGGAGGGGAGAGATGGGCAGCTTGGGATCCTGCCTGCGAGTGACAGTAACATGGAGTGAGAGTATGAAAGGCAGGTCAACTCCTCAGCTTCGGCTTTGTGTTCATGCCGGTCAAACGGCACCTGAGACTCTGTTTGCTTCACCAAGTCATGGTCAGCAGATGTGGGTAATGACTGAACAAAAAATGTCGTGAGTATAAGGTGCCGAAACGGGGCCTCTCTACAGGACGAGGAGTGCAGAGATCCGGGGGGACCTCGAAACAGAGCTGCTGCTGCTTCAGAGAGTCGCCTGATTGGCTGGCAGGGGAGACGTTCCAGGCACGCCGCACTGGGTGGCTGCTGGAGGAATGACATCACACCAGTGTCTAGGGATCCCCCAGAAGGAGCCTACCACCATGCCAGGAAAATCGGTTAGAAGATGATGGCAATGATGATGAGGTTGATGACGGCTATCCACTACGATGCCTGTCACATATGCAGACAACAACGCTACCTAATCAGCAAAGTCAATCACTCTGCAAAGCTACAGAGGATCAGCTTAATGAAAAGGGGGGGGGGGGGTGACGGAATGGAAACCGTGACGGCTGTAGCCTGTGAGGGACGCTTCTTAAGCTCGCTCCGGAATGATCCGGCCCCGGACCGCACAGACTGTGAAGGGAACAGAAGTCGGTACCAGGCGCACTGAGCACGAGCGAGAAGAGCAGTCAGGCGCTCTCGGCTGTGCCGGGGCAAGGCCGTCGGTGAGCAGTGTGGGCACGGTGACCGGCGAATGCAGACGCGCAGTGTGAGGGCAAAGACACAATGGCCGTCTTGTTCTTCGGTGAAGCACGAGGCCCTGGCACCTCCATAACAGCAGCGTGTGCGCACACACACACAGACAGACAGACACACACACAGACAGAAACACACACACACACAGAAACACACACACACACACACACACACACACACACAGAAACACACACACACACACACACACACACACACACACACACACAGTCATGTTACAGCTATGGTTATCCTGCAATACCACACTCACGTGCTGTTGAGAATCTGGAACTTCTCCCCTTTCCGGAAGGTGAGATCATCCTCGGTCCTGGCCTCGTAGTCGTACAGTGCCACAAAGAGCGTCACACCTGTGGGACACAGTGGGGGCACCGTCACCAGTCACACCATTAGTTGCAAACGGACCTTAAAATAAACCTTATCTGTCCAGACTGAGCACAAGTCGATTTTGCATGTCACACGGTGCAGACTGCTCACTTTTAATGTGAGGAATTTAGCTTACAAACCAGGGGATGCAATCCAGGAATGCACAACAGGATGCATTTTGGGAGCACAGGAATTCAGGCCCAATAATGCAACCAACCAGAGCTTGTACATGCCTGGGTTCTCATGGAAACAAAGTCACATGACACTGTTCTTCAGTCATAAACAAAACAGATGTAACATGACAGAGAAGGCAGCAGTGGAGAAAGACCTGGCTAAGCCAGGATCTCCCAAGTCTCAGACCCAAACGGCAGACTGACACCGCGGGGAAGGGGCCTGCAGCCAGACCCTGCGCTGAGAGCTCTGTCTAATTAACGGGCCCTGCGGGGCCAATCATCGCTGCCCCTCATTAGCCTCCTAGCCCTCGTTATCCACCTCTAAGCCCCTGACAAAGGAGACTTTCCAGCATGAGGCCATGATTTTACGGGTTGTAAGCGACTACAGCCTCTTAATGAATGACCAAGCCCCATACGGCTGCCTGCGCCTGTAAAATCCTGAGCAGCTGATTTATTCTGGCATAAGGGAATCGACAGAGAGCTCCTGAAGATGAGGAATACCCCCAGAGCTCTACTCTGCGGCGTGACAGGTTGGGCGGACCTTGAAGGGACGGTAACCCAGCCGGCGGCCGCAGAGACATCGAGACGTCGGTGGCCAGGTAACGGCAGCGGTGCCCGGGTGTTATACGTGATGGAGACCAGTGGCTGGTTACCATGGCAGCCACACAGTCACACCGAGCAGGCTGGCGGTCGCGAAAACAACTGGAAGAGGGAGATTATGTAAAAGCACGACGGGGTGCGGGTGAGCCTCAGGAGCGAGCGGGGCCTTCCTCTGGCCCCCCAATACCGGGTTAACCGGGGAACCCGCACCCTTATATAACAAAAACTGTCAAATGTAAGAGCTCTGCTAAAAGGTCACCGCAGACCTAAACACAAAGCAGTCTGTTTATATCCAGTGTCGCCGACATGCCGGAACAGTCTGCCCTGGCCTGCTGTCACTGACGACGTCCCTGCCTCTGTTCCCTCACAAACTTATATGGCGTCGTGGGACAATTACAGAGCAGAAAGGCTGCTAGAGAGATGCCAGGGGGAGGAAATGCGAGGTTAAGGAGGTTCAGCGAGCGTGGGCTCGGAGGCGCTTCGGGCAGAAATCACCGGGCGGGTCCAGGAGAGAAAGCCGCGACTCCCATCGGGGGTTCCCTCCGCCCCATGGCTTGCCCCTCCCTCCACCCTCACAGCTCGCCCCTCCCCCAAACGGGCCCGGGCTTACCTGTCCCGCCGCGAGAGCGCAGGGTCCCTGTGTGCGATGACGAGCTGAGGCCCCCGAAAACTGTCATCCTCTGGCTGTCCAGCACATTGAAGTTGTTGTAGTTGGGGATGGCAGTGACCCCGAAGGCGGGGTAGGGCTGGGGGGCGGGGTCCACCCCATATCGGTAGCCGGCGCTCTGGGACATGCTGGCGTCCCGCTCGTCTGTCAGCTTGGCCGCCTCCTTATCCTTGCATTGCACACAGCCCATTATCTACGTCCTGACGGAGAGGGGGGGAGTGGGAGAGCAGGTGAGGCGGGAGAGGCAGCATCTGGGGTCGGCGTGCAGACTGCCGCGCGTTTCAGACACAGTCGACTGAGAAGAATGAGAGTCTCAGCCCGTCCAAGGAGTTAGTAAGATCCCCAGGCACCACTAAAGCGGAGCGACTCTCTTCCCAGTACCTGACATTCCATGGCCGCTCCGAAATAACTTAATCCTGGTCCGAAAACCAGGGTCTTTATGCGTTTAAACTGAAACGCAGATGCAGTGTTCGCATCCAGCAAAGCGCGACTCGGACCTTAGCTAAACAGGCGAGCATCCGGGTTCCGCCAACCTGTTCCGTGACAGAGCCTTGGTTAGCACCGATCCCCAGGGCAGAACCGGACCAGAGCGGGAATTCCGTAATGTGGCACAGTCAAGGGCAGCTTGGAGTCGGCAGTCTAACAGTAGAATGGCCCATTTTCCTTACGTGGATGGAAGATGGCCTACCAGGGGGCAGGAGAGTTAACCCTATACCCAGCCCTAACCTCACCATAAGTAATCAAGTAAATTACAAAATTGTTGCCATTTTTAGTTTTTTTGATTGCAGTCGAACATTTCTATAAAATTGAGATTATCCTTGTAGGGATCGAAAAAATGTTCCCACAAAGTAAAAAGCTACAGGTTTTTATCACATCGAGCGTTAAACATAACAATGCGTTTGTGAGGTGCCTTACGGCCGCAGACACTAGGCGTGACTCGCCAGTCCAAAAGAGCAAAATCGATGGCGACGCAGTGCGGGGGCAGAACAGAGGCGGACGGCGATTCCCTCAGCAGCCGGCACACAGGCGGGGGGGTGGGGTGGCGTTAAGGGGGCTGACTTATTGACATGGAGAGACCAGGGAGGCTGATTAACCTCCTCCACTTTGATGGATGTCAGCTCCCTCTGCGTGGGGGGGCGGGGGAGGGGGCTGTCGGGATAGCACACTTCAAAGGAAGCTGGAATAATGTTGGTACAGAGTGCGTTTGTGTGTGTGTGTGTGTGTGTGCGGGAGTGTGTGTCATGTACAAATTACATTAAGACATATGTCCCCACGATGCGATAAAAATTTGATGCTGTGGGAACCATTTTTTCAGTCCCCACAAGGGGAAATTTAGTTTTATAAAAATCCGTGACTGCAATCAAAGAACTAAAAATGCCAAAAGTCTGGTATTTTGTTTGGTTACCTATAGTCAAGGTTAGGGCGTGATCGGGGTTACGGTTGTCATTGTTGGGATTCAGGATTTGCCTATATAAATGAATGGACGGTCCTCACAAAGATATGAATACAAACGTGTTTCAAAACCTCTGATAAAATCACCCCAGTGTTTACAGCCACCATGCAATATACCTCTGTATATTTGGATGATGTACGATATTAATGCCAATTCTAACATCGCTATTCAGCTAGATTAAAATAAGGCTTTTTCTTACTTTCAATTCAGTACAGACACAGCGCAGGCAGTTAAAGTTTTGCTAAAATATTTTTACTGTTACTCTGTCATAGGGGAAAAACTTAAGCTTTGCAATTTAATTATTATTCCTTTCATAGATTGTTATATGTTTAAAAATCAGTTTAAAGTTTACCTCCGCTGCTTCTGCATGAGCGCTGCATGTGTTCTCTGAGACAATCATAATCATTTTCATCCTTGCCATTTAAATCACTTAAATTTCTTGCAAACAAATCTTCAACTCCTTTTTTGTTTTATAAATACCCCAATATTTATTACAACAAAATCACATGCCTGCTGTATTAGTATATTCAACAAAAAACTTAATTTCTTTTCATACCGTCCGGATCTTTTTGTTGTATATGCGATTTAGTCATAAGAACATGTTTATCATTATTTTCTGATTTTTGAAAAGTTTAAGGTGGCGTTTGTATTGTGTTTCAGCGGCATGCATAACCAATCGACAAAGAAAGCCTTTCAAATCTCACCCAAAGTACCAAAGACGTACCCCAGCTAGTTTGGCATTTTTGGTACTGGTACCCGACCGGAAGTCAAAGGAAAAATGAAAGCACCAAAAGTACTTTACTTGGTGCGGTTTTAAAGAGCCCTTTGACTCGATCACTAGCACACTAGGTATAGCTAATCAATACCCCATAGACTTTTTTAAAAAAACAAATTAAATGAATTAATTGAGCAGGTGGTGAAATTTAACCAAAACATGAAATGGCTGTGATGCCCCTGAGGAGAGGTTTGGGAACTGAAGGGTGTCCTGCAAGATCTATGACTTTTGGGAGAACAGAAGAAATTCCTGTTAGTTTTTATTGTCTTACTCTTAATTTCCATATATCCTAATGTTTACTTGTGTTCTTTGTTCTGAGCAAATGTGCAGATAAATAGCTCTTTTAACTGCCTAAGACTTTTGCACAGTTACTGCATATATGTGTGTGTGTGTGTAAAGGGAGGTGGGGCAGTGAGAGAGTAAAGCAGAGTGGGGAAGAAGGAGGAGAGGAGCGAAGAGGAGAGGGAAGGAGCACTGCAAGGAAGGAAGCGCCGGGAAGGGAGGAAGGGCGGAGCAGGGAAAAGGATAACAAAAAAAAAGGCAAAAGGGGGCTTACAGCCACATGCAGCAATAAGAACCGCAAGCACCAGAGGGCCAGAAATGTTCATATCCAGACATCAGGAAAGAGAAAGGCCATCGTGCCAAATGGCACCTACGTCTGCATGAAGAGCAGGAGAAATGCAGGCGACGGTGCCGTGACGGAGGGCCACAGAGGCTGCGTGTCTGCGTGTGCATGTGCGTGTGCGTGAGCCTGTGCCCATTACGCAGCCGTGATGCCGGCCACGGCTCAAACGAACCAGGTGCGTAAACCTTAGCAGGACAATAATGGCAGTGATGGTTGGCGTTCTCTCACGCTCCGGTCATCCCTCCCCTAAAACAGCCAAAATTAACTCCATTCATGAGTCCGTGGGGAGGGGGGCAGTAAGAAACAGTGGCTGGCCCAATCTGCTGCACCCTCCCCCCCCCCAAAACAAAAAAAAAAAGAGGACAGGGGCAGGACCAGCCCCAAAAACCCGGTGTTCTGCTTCCTGAAGGGTAGCATCCACCCAGATACAAACAGCGGCGTCCTCCACCCCATTGAGGATTAAAACCCACTATTTCTCAGTCATGGCGCGTCAGGGAGCCCCCTGCTGCTACTGCACATCCGCACCCCCACCGCTCCTGTCCCCTTTACAACACATGACCAGCGGCATGCTTGTGTCCTTAACTACAATGCAGCCAGGGACACCTCTGTCCTGAATGGTCTTACTGACGTAGGGCCTCAGCCACAGCCAGCTATCAAAAGGCACAAATATATAGGAAGCCACGCCCACACATGATATACCACACCCATATATAAAATACCACGCCCATATATAAAATGCCACGCCCACATACAGGAAGCCACGCCCCTGCTGAGCTCCACAAAGGAATGTTTGGAGGCCAACAGACATCCAGAGAAGGAAGAAAAGGGATTCCTCTGCACCTCATGTTCCTTAAGGGTGGGGATGTGGGGGGGGGGGGGTGCACTCACAGGCAGTGACACCATTATGTCACAGCAGTGCAGCGTTAAAGCAAAGCAGAGGCCACAGGAAATCGACGCTCACAGTGCTGCCTGCCACCGTAACTTGGGCCTGCTTCGAGTGGCGCGTGTGTCCTGCATATGACAAACGTTTATTCACGCAAGACGTGTCAGGGGAGGAGAGAAACGGCACATTTGATAGCAGCTGAAACTTTGGAAACAAGCAGAGTGACTGAGGTGACAGAGCAGAGCAGCTCAGGACCCTGCGTCAAGCAGCAGCAGGATTACAGGTCAGGATGCTGATTTTGTAGGTCACGCATGTTGACTGCAGAGACAAGTGGGACTGCAGAGACATTTGCTGCTGTTATTCTGGTTAATGCCTCAGTGAAAGACCATTTTAAAACACACAATTCAAACTCGGCCCGATTCTCAAAGCAGACCTTAAATAATGGCACAGACTCTGAACAGACTACTTTGCAGGTACAGAAAAAGTTCATTTACTGGAAAAAAACGATCACATTTCAGACTTTTCATTGCAAGGATGGGGGGGCTGCAATCCATCTTCATCTGCAATCCCACCGATAAGGTCTGAGCGGGGGCCCACAACCCAGAAGTGAGTGAGTGAGTGAGAGAGAGTGAGAGAGAGAGAGAGAGAGAGAGAGAGAGAGAGCGGAGCGGCAGCCCACGCATCCTGTTCCCATCACCCTCCGTGGCAAAGTCGTCACCATTTCCATCATCCATGGCGCCGAGGAGAGAAAGCTGAAATGTGGGGTCCAGGAAGCGGTGTTGGGTGGGGGTGGGGGGGCGCTATTGTTCCCAAGGTGCTATGATTTCCTCAGCTTCCTCCACGCTGGTTGGGGCGGCGGCTGCAGTACAGTAACTCAAGGTCAAGGGTGGCAGCAAAGAGGCCAGTGAGATGGCGAGCAAGCGGGCGGAACACACACACACACACACACACACACACACACACACACACGCACACACACACGCACACACACACACACACACACACACACACACACACACACACACGCACACACACACGCACACACACACACACACACACACACACACACACACACACTTACACACGCACACACACACACACTTACACACGCACACACACACACACTTACACACGCACACACACACACTTACACACGCACACACACGCACGCACGCACACACACACTTACACACACACACACACACACACACACACACACACTTACACACGCACACACACGCACGCACGCACACACACACACACACACACGTACACACACACACACACACACACACACACACGTACACGCATGCACACACACACGCACGCACACACACACGCACACACACACACACACACACGTACACGCATGCACACACACACGCACACACACGTACACACACACACACACACACATATACACACACACACACACACATTGGTGTCTTGCAAAGTAGTGCGCAGATCACACTGCGTTTAGCAAAGAGCTACACGACAATTTCTGAAAAAATTGCAGAAACATAAAAGAGTATGGTGGCTTGTAAACTGGGGGGACCCCTCCCTACAGGCAGGGGGGAGGCAACCCAGCCTTCTCCCAGGGTGCATGTCTTATGGACATCTGTCATTTGCGGGTTACAGAGTTCTCCCTCTCAGATTAAAATAAACAGCGTGCTTCCTAAGAGTGTGTTTTGCTATGACGAAGCGCTTGCCATTTCCAAGCACGAGGCCACTGCTGCAGACGGCGAGCTGGGGGGTGGGGTAACAGCTGTAAATAACAGCACACGCACAGCACGCCCCGCTCCGGGGCCAAGGTACAGCCTGATACACCGTGTCTTCCATTATTCATGAGACTGCAGTGAAAGCCTCCTGGCACAGCGATGAAACGGCCCCCATGCAGACAGAGATGAGCCGCCCCAGCCTTCCTGTAACCTTCACTGCTGGAGCTGTGTTTGTAGCGAGCGGCGGCCTGTATTTCTCAGCTAGCAGCCAAGAGCCAGCTGCTGCACTCACAGAAGAAAAAAAAAAGCCCAGTACTTCATGCCCACGTTTAGAAGCAGGCCTCACCGGTGCCTAAGACAGGGGAGTCAGAGCAGGCTGAACCGGGGCCTAAGACAGGGGAGTCAGAGCAGACTGAACCGGGGCCTAAGACAGGGGAGTCAGAGCAGGCTGAACCGGGGCCTAAGACAGGGGAGTCAGAGCAGGCTGAACCGGGGCCTAAGACAGGGGAGTCAGAGCAGGCTGAACCGGGGCCTAAGACAGGGGAGTCAGAGCAGGCTGAACCGGGGCCTAAGACAGGGGAGTCAGAGCAGGCTGAACCGGGGCCTAAGACAGGGGAGTCAGAGCAGGCTGAACCGGGGCCTAAGACAGGGGAGTCAGAGCAGGCTTTACCGGGGCCTAAGACAGGGGAGTCAGGGCAGGCCTCACCAGTGCCTAAGATAGGGGAGTCAGTCCATGCTGGAACATGAGGAAGCAGAGTTGACTTTGCCAGTGCCTAAAGCTGAGTCAGTACTAGCCTCATCAGTATTTAAGGAGATGGGCAAGCAGGGTGACCTGGCTCAGACGGCGTTACGCCTTACTCTAAGCTGTTAACCGTTATGCAGAACACCAAGCATCATGGGGCCACTACCACTGTCCACCTGGCATGCTGAAGCCTGCTTCCCCCTCAAGATCTTCTCACTGCACATCCGGTAGAAGCCGGAGTATAGCGGCAAACCACAGCAGCAAAGCCATCATCACACCTCTTCTGCACAAGTGATCACATGGCTACTGCACAGCCCATCAGGGCGTTTCCAGAAGCCCGTCTACGCTCTGTAAGTGTGACCTCGAACAGCATGCATTCAATAAAGCAGCTCATATCCTGCAATCAATTAAAAAAATACTCCTTCTGTGTCATCAGCCAGGGCCAAATGATCTACCTGGCAGCAGTCAGACAGACATGAGAGTTTCTAAACAGTATCTGTTAAAAGTAGACAGAATTACATTGAAATTGCTTGGCTTAACAGTAGTATTACAGGAAAAGATTATGTATTAGTTTTAAAAAAAACCCAGAAGCATTTGGTGACAACAATGACCACAAACACACGCAACAACATCTTGAAGAAATTCTAAAAATAAATGGTTCTCTTTATGTTTGGGTACAGAGTTGCAATGTGATTGAGAAATAAGTTCAACTGCATTAGTGTTTACGTCGTGCCTTTCCTCATCAGAGACGCCATATAGCCAGAAATGATTCAGCATCTGAATCCGTGATCTGATCCAAATTAAAAGCAGACCCTTGTAACACCATTAGCATCAGACACTGTAGGGACAGACCAAAAGAGAAGAGGCAGAAATAAGGACAGAAGTGGTTACAGAAGGGAAAGACAACTGGCTGTCCAACAATCAGGGGTAATGGCGACGTCAAATTTCTGGTAATGTTTAACTTGACAGAAATAAAAGAATCCAAATGTAAACCCAGAGGTTTGTCTTACTGGAACGAGGGACCAAAACAAAACAAAAACAAATCTAGCATGACAAACATCTGTGTAAACAAGGCAGCAGATCAGCAAATACTTTAAAGAGCGAGATGGGAAACTTCTGTCTGATGTGGCGTGGTTTATACAGACAGTGGGCCCAGCCCATTAAAGCAAGGTGGTCTGGGCTCAGAAGGTAACGTTAAATGCAAGTCTTAGGTGCCGAACGCAGGAAGGTGGCAGAGGAAACAGAAAGTGAGCGAGGGAGACAGAGAGAGAGAGGTGGACACCTTTAACGAGGCAGACCCCTTCAGACGAGGTCGAGGAGAGAGCGACGGAGACAGCTGCAGCCTCACATCGTGGCCGGAATACAACAGCATGCCAAGCGATCGTGTTGTTTTCTAATGTATTAAAATGTGCAAATGGAGCCTTTTCACTGAAGATCCAAACTGAAAGCGCCCATATTACCGAGGGTGACAACCCGGGCAGAAATAAAGCTGTAAATCCATTATGACAAGGATGCTGCTCATGGGCGACCAGGAACGAGCTGTCTGTGGTGCATCTGACAAAAGATCTGCCTGAAATCTACTGTCCAACTTTCACTGGGAGAAAAACTATTTAGACAAATTCACAGGAAGTGTCAGGACCACAGCTGCCTGTTACAATTCAGTGTTAACGACACTGACGATAGTGACTTCAGATTGTTGGAGAAAACTTAACAATCAATGTTCATGACAGTCTACCAACATATTACAGAAATGTATAATTGCAATAAGACCTGACAGTCTCTCGCTGTCTCACACATACCTTTATCAGGATGTCTAACTTCTACGCTTCCACCCCCCACAACTCAAAAAGAAAAGGTGGAGAACAAAAGATCTGATGCCTGGGGTAGGGAAAAATCTACATTTGAGGCGATACATGTGAAAATATTCTCACTATTTGTTCCCACAAAGAAGACATAACAAGAGCCTAAAAAAGGAGCATGTCCGTGGGATTCATTATTTCTATCGCCATGCACTGCTTAAAAAAGAAAGAAAAACACAAAGAACAACAGATGTACGCCATTAAGGCAAACAGAGTTAAGACCGTGACACCGCTCCCCCAATTAAGCCCCTTTTAATTAAATGTGACACATTTCAGTCCCTCGGACGGCTGACATCAGCGGCGCTGCCGTGTGTTTCATCAGCAGGGAGGCAGGGACACCTCCCCACACAAAGCACACTAGTGTTCAGTTGGCAAACATACCCAAAATTACACATCTGAGCCCAAGAGGTTTGGGGTGGAGGGGACTCGCCCCACATGACAGCTGCAGCCCCCCACCCCCCCAGAGTTTGGATGGTGTTAGGATAGTGTTTCTCAATCCGGTCCTCGGGGACCCGCAGACAGTCCAGGTTTTTGCCTTCCGGGAGCTTGGGAGAGAGCAAAAACGAGAACCGACTCTGAGTCTCCAAGGAACGGACTGGGAAACACTTGCCAACAAAGGAAAGATGCCCAGTCACTCCACCACATGGATGGTCAACAGCTCAGTCAGCCCTGTTCCAACCAAACTCCTCCCCTCCAAAGCAACTGTCACCAGAAAGGCAGGCTGGTCTCACCTGGAACAGGGTTAGGAAGCAGCCAGTTGGAGAAACTGGGGGGGGGGGGGGGGAATCTGATCACTACGACATCATGCGTCTTGGGATTCGAACCTGCAGGTCACAAGGCCACGTCTTTCATCACCATTCCACTCCTCTATTTTACAAAACTATCAGCATGGACAGAGTGCTGGTATGGAAATCAACACAAACCTGAGATTAAACTAAAACAAAGCCTGATAAATTAAGATGGCTCATTCATCAAAGCTGGACGTGGGCAGCTTAAATTAGTTTTCCTGCAGCTCATGACAGTTAGGTCAGCTGAGCAGGTGGCGGGGGGCATTTCTTAATGGGTCCTTGACTGAAAGGGGGTTTCCCTCTAGAGCTACAGGGGCAGAGGCACACACACACAGACACACAGACACACACACACACACACACACAGCACTCTTGTTCCTTTCCAGCTCTCCTCAGCTTTGTGCCGATCTGCTACGCTGCATCCCAACAGCTTAAAACCACAAGGTTGACAAGTTAGAGTCCACAACACCAGCCACATGCCAGCTGACATGACCACCCCAACACCCCCACACCCCAACACCCCCACCACTGACCCACTGTGGATTGTGGCTCAATGCAAAAGAGGCCCCAACTGTGTGTCAAGCACATCATTACAGAAGCATCTGAATAAATTACCACCCAAGTCACACGTCATTGCGGGCTGGACAAACATTCACCGACCGTGAGCTGGCACTGCCCACGCGACTCCATATGGCTGAGCACTGGGGCTGAACGATTTCGGGAAAATATCTAATTGCGATTTTCTGGACAGATATTGTGACTGCGATTTGATTTGCTATATATCTATATATATTTTTAAGTCAAGCTTCAGTGTAATATCCAGTTGTGTAATAGATATAAAACATCACCACATGAGATATCATCAAATTATTAAATATTAAATTAACAAAAAACACTCAAACAATATTATCACAAAAGCTGTGACTGTGTTAAGTTAAAATAATAAAAATAAAAATTCCAGTAAATAAAAATAAAATAAAAAATAGCACCTAACGCTGCCTGAACCTCGAATAGTAGGACCTTTCTATAGACAATTCTGACCATGAAACAGGCATGTTTCTTGTTTCTGGGTGTACACGCAGTTGCCTTGGGCCACCTCTCTTTGGGGAGCTTGGCACACGAGGCACGTGACCTTCTGATAGATAAGAATGACTGTCAACACGGAGGATGGCATGAATTGGTAAAACCATCCTCACGCCAGTTTTAAACCCGGAATCAGACATACTGTATAACGCGTATCCTACGTTGCAGCCTTTGCGATTTGAAAATCTTGTTGATAATTGAAAATTAAAACTGATAAAATTGCCCAGCCCTACTGAGCACTAATTGCTAAGCCTGAACACAGGACTACAAAGCCTCTACCCTCAGTAAACATCCAGCCTGCGTGCAATCAGACTGTAGCCTGTTATTGCTTGTGCAGCTAATGCCCAGGGTATGATAAACATATGACACCTTAAAAAGGCATCTCAACTGTGTGGCCGCATAATTCGCTATCAGAAATGGGCATCGGGCCTCAACAGGAAAGGGGGCTCCAGGCTCAAGCAGAAAGCTTGGTACAGAGGCAGCCGCCGGGGCTTACAGCAGAGGCAGCCGCCGGGGTTACAGCAGAGGCAGCCGCCGGGGCTTACAGCAGAGGCAGCCGCCGGGGCTTACAGCAGAGGCAGCCGGCAGCTCATTAATCTTGAAGTACTACGTGAAAATTGCAGGCAGTCAAAGTAAATGTTTAAAGCTATTTATCTGCCCAGTAAGTGCACATTTAATAATAAAAAAAATAGTAGAACGTAATTTGTAAATTAACAGTAAATTAACAGTAACGAAATAAAAAAAACAAAACAAGAATTTCTTCTGTTCTCCAAAGTTACTGATATCTTGTTGGATGGCTAGATGAACATCGCTTCTGTTCCCAAACCTGGGTGCCGCAGCCATTCCATGTATTTATCAAATTTCAACACCAGTGCAATTGATCAATTAATTAGTTAGTCAGTTAAATAACTCGATGAAGTATTGATTAGCCGAACAGGGTATGCAAGAGGTCAAGTAAAAAAAAAAACACACAGGTGTATTGGGCGGTTGCTGCCAATATTGAGGTGACTTTAAGAGAGGTTTTGAAATGGCTAAGCTGACACACTTTGACAGAATCTCATACATTTACACCGACATGAAGATCATTTAAACATTTTTTTTGGCTGCCACAGACTTTTGCACAGTGCTGTATAACTATCTTTGATCCCTGCCTTCTTCGGGATTAAAGACGATCAGGACGGCTCCAGCAGCTATCCTCCGATTTACCCTCAAGTGTCCACGTTGGGAATTAAAAGTTGGCATGTCGTATGTTCATCAGGGACATTTACTGCTAGAGTTTGTGGTTATTCTCTAATCGGAAAAATATAAACGGTCCTTATATGCAAGCCTCCACTAGAATGTCACTTCAAAAGCTATATTTAACAGTGAAATAAGAATTCCCTCATTTTATATAGGAACAGTGTGTCCATCCCTTTAAAAGATGTCAGTTTCTCCATTTGTTTTCATTAGCATCACCTTCCACTGGTTCCTCTTGTACACATCCTCTTAAGCAACCTTGTGCTTTGTTCCTCATTAAGTCCTCTTATTTCTTCTCATTACAAAATTACCTGCTCCACATAAATGGCAATAACTTATAATATCAGAAAAACAATGGATTAAATGGTTAACCTTACTTGCCACCCACTTACGCACCATGAATCATTTTTGGAGTATTTTCATTCTGCTGTACTTATTTACTCACAAAAAAAAATGTTGACACTAATGTTTTTTTTTGCAAAAGCCGATGTAACTGATAAACTGCCACACATGAAAAGCCAGAAGATAAGCGCGTCCGGCCAAGAGTGTATTATCAAATGCCTGGTCCGAATAGAGTCTAACAGCACAAGCCAAGAAAAATTAAACAGAAATAGTTTTCTAAATTAATATCTCAATTTTCACAATTTCGACAGTGGAACCACCTTGGCTTAAGGACCCAAGGGGAGAATTTTTTTTTTAAAAACAAGCAAAAAAAACCCCAAACACAGCAGCCTTAAATGGGATATTCAATCAAGTAGTACATGATAGGAGGATCCCTGGACAGATTGGTAAATCAAGTAAACAGCACTGTCAACAAAGATTTTTATGTACAATGGCTTTATAGCTCAGCACTGGCGCCCTATTCTTTAGCCCCCGTTATATTCCAGCAGCCGCCCCCATGCGGCCCAATCCGTGCGGCCTTCCCAGCCGCAGAGGGCCCAGCCCCACAGCCAACCGTGCGAAAACAAGCTGGCCTTTTTGGGCCCGGCTGCCGCTTGCACGCCGCCTGACGGCAGCTGACGTCGGCCTTCCCCGTCGTTTTTGATCTGTCGCGGAACGACAAAGGCGGCCTATAACCATCCACTGAGAAACAAGGGGCCCTTATTCTTCTGCCCCTCGCCCTCGAATTTTCCATCTCTAATGTGGTCCCAGTGGAAATTTTGCAGCGGATCTGTCACATGCGTGAAGGCAGAGCGGACGCGTGTTAGACCTCGCTGCAAATCAGGACAGCATTTAAATCTCTACAATCCCTCCGTGTTGACTTCACGGCTGCATCCAGGCTGACAGTGGCTGAGGTGCACGTGTTCTGCGTGGACGGGAGACTATTTCGCATGGGGTACGGCCAAGGATAAACCTAGGGCAACACCAAGCAACTGTGCAAGTTGCGGCAGATGCAAAGGCCAAATGAACGAACTGATTGTTGCCTCCTCGCCCACACCGGCAAGTCCATAATAAGGGCGATGATCCGGAACGCCATTAGTCTTCCCTGGCCTGAATATGTACCTGTCAGGCCTCTCAGTGGGGCACTGATTCTGTGAGGAACAATGGAACCAGGCAGCACCCTCTGTCTGGTCCTCAGACGCCAGTCATGCCAACCAATCAAACGGCAGTGGCGAGATGCCTCACTGTAATGTGTGTGCTGTTCAGAGCCACGCCCAGCCAGTGAAGTACATGCACATTATTTTGCATAAAACACTTTCATAGGTATGACACCTACAGTCAACTGTAGAATCACACAGTGAATCAGCCTGGGAAGGACGGACAAGACAGAAAACAAAAAGCTAGAACTGTAACTGCATAAAAACGTATTTAAAATTAAGTCAGAAGCATCTGAAAATAGTGGTAGTAAATTAGTATGTCTGAAGAGGATGGAGAAAAAAGCAGCACCAACCAATCATGTGAGAGCAGCAGACCGCCAGGGCCCCACCCCTACAGCATGTATAAAACGGTTATGTTCATCTATGATGCTATTCTTATGTTTAAGGTTTTGTTGCCCACTTTGAGACCAATGTGTGGTATAACAAGAAATAATTACATATGAACCAATGTAGAATATGCATCTCATCTGTACTGGAAGACTGCGCCATAATTTGAATAAACACAAAATACATATTAGAAGACTTCCCTCTAACATTCAGAGAGTATGTCTTGACAAATTCAGCTATATATGGTGTTAGCCTGTTAAATACTCGAAAAAGAAAATAAAAATCAAAGAATCGTAAAAAAAATTTATCTGAAATGGTATGGTGGACCGAGGATGGATTATTGAAGTTTCAATATTAGCCTTTCCAACTGAGACAAGAAGCTGGAATTTTCCATGACATTGTGGTACAGATACCATACCATACCATACACCCTTAGGAAAAAAATCAACAAGACAAACATATGCTTGCTTACTAAAATTGTAAAAAAAAAAAACGTACTGGAATTTGTATGCTATTACGAAGCGTGCCAATAGTGCATCTAAAGAAGCTGTAGATGTTTTACTATTCACTGACATGTTGTGTTTTACTATTCATTGACTATTCATGTTGTGTTTTTCTGAAGTGGTCTTCGCCAAGTTCCTCTATCAAGTGAGCAACGAGGCTGAAAGGCTAGGAGACAGGATGTCATCATCAAAACCTGTGCAGGACCCACCTTTAGAACCAACGGTGGCAGGCGAGGGCTGGATAACTTAACACAGCGGGGCAGGGAAGAGATCGATGGCTGCAATAAGACGAGAGCTCTGTAAACTGTTCCACGCATGTTTATAAGAAAGCAGGTGGGAGTCTCCTGACATTTCTCAGCAGCTAATGTGTGGGTGCTCGCATTCAGCCAGTTCTCGACTTTAGCACAGAGACTCGGAGGCGCTACCCACGGGCATTCTGGGGGTGGAGAGAGAGAGCAGAGGTATAGCCCCTAGACGAAATAACCTCTAACTCATTGCCTGGCCTCAGATCTTCCAACAGAGAGGGAACTCCTGGTTTTGGTCATTCCAGCCTGCACGCGAAGACAATTTCCACAAAACCTCAATTGGGTTTCATTTTGCTTAGTGCCAAATCCTGCCTGTAGAGTAAACAACCCTTATTAAGATGGGGGGGATGAATATTGAGAGAAAAATGCAAACAGATGTTAAGAAAACAAGCTGCAGCTGAAATAGACCAACAGTGGTATGCTTACATTCTCTTTAATCACATTTTTTCCAAACCGTCCTTTGTTTTGCAGAAACCCAACGCCTTTACCAAAAATAAAATAAATGAATTAAAAGGAGTCTCAGGGGCCAAGGACCAAAGATATTAAAGGTGATAACATGATTAATCTCATGCGGGAAGACGGTTGCAATCTATGCCCGCACTTCTTCATTAGCATCAACTTCTACTTCTTTTAAAAGCTTTCGTAATGGATAAAGTCTTGCCACTGAACCGAAGGGAGAAAACGACTTGTTACTCATCATCACTGGTATTCCCCAGAATCGACCTCCTCCCTGCTGTGTGTGGGGGGTGGGAGCGGCCACATGTTAAGGTTAAGGTTACGCGACTTCCCATGGGCTGCGGTCGTGCCACCACACCATGCGTCTCCTCCGGTGTAGGACCGAAATGACCACCACGCCATGCGTCTCCTCCGGTGTAGGACCGAAATGACCACCACGCCATGCGTCTCCTCCGGTGTAGGACCGAAATGACCACCACGCCATGCGTCTCCTCCGGTGTAGGACCGAAATGACCACCACGCCATGCGTCTCCTCCGGTGTAGGACCGAAATGACCACCACGCCATGCGTCTCCTCCGGTGTAGGACCGAAATGACCACCACGCCATGCGTCTCCTCCGGTGTAGGACTGAAATGACCACCACCCAGGCTGCTTTTAGTCAGTGCCTGCAAGCGAAGTGGCAAGCCGGGCAAGATGAGTGGCACAAAGTCATTCAGCGCATCTAGCGATAGGAAGGGCAAGAAGGGGCACAGGGCCTATAGGGGCCGACCGAGATCACTGTGTAGATATGAATACCTAGGGGTGACCTCCCTGATCCCTAAAATGCCATCCGCTGCACAAACTAACTGCAAAATCAGCTACGGTGCAGCTGCAGATGAGACACATGTTAAAACATGGACATGCGAGTTAAAATGGCTGCCTGATCTGCGCTTTTGATGGGGGCCCCTGCACTGTGCTGGCTTTCCATTCCGCCGCCCCAGAGGAATGCGCAAAAAAATAAAAACAAAAAAATAAATAATCCATTTATAGCGTGCTGTACACTAGTGCAGTGTGTTTTCCCACAATGCATTCCTTTTGGCTGGGGAAGAGGCCGACGGGATGTGCACAGAACCCCAAACAGGAAGGGGGGGGGGGGACCTTACAGCCTTTGACAGGCTTTGCATGGACATCTCAGGAAGAAGAGGAGAAAGAAAGAAAAAGTCATTAAAGACGTTCAGAAGAAACGTGAAAGAATTTCACTAGCTGAAGCTAAATCAGGACACTGACAAGTTACAAGGCACTGCAATCTGTTCACACACATACAGTGTAAAAAATTTAATGAAAATGGCCACTCTGTGCACTTTCTTACGATGTCACTTTGCACTGTGGCCACTGTGAAGTGAAAACTCGGCTGCTGACGGACGTGGTGGAAGCGTGGCGCTCACTGCACCTATGGGTGTTGTCACCTCTGCTCAACATCAGCCATCAAGCCGACATTTCCTCTAGCTCACTGTCACACTCTTGTCTCCGTTCGAAACAAGTGCGTTGACAAACACCACGACAGTTAGATGTGATAACCCAAAATGCAAACACATTACCTTTCTCATGCTTTGTTATGCTACTCTTATGAATGTGATTTAACCAGCCATTGGTAAGAGCAAGCATGTTGATAATGTTCCTTCTGGTAAAGGGTAGTAAGGGGGTGGGCGGGGCGGGTTCCGAGAATCTGGAGTGGAACTTTACTCTCAAATCATACCAGCGGAGAGGAAAATGAAAAATAAGAGCATCCACTCACAGGCCTCCTACGATGCTGCAGTTCAGCTCATCAGAGCGTGGGCAGACGCTTGTGATAGTCAGCTTGTTGGGCAACTTAAAAGCCAAGCGGCACTCCTGTGTCACGGGCGCAAACACGTAACACAACAGGAGGCCCACACCGCCATCCGGGGAGCGGACACAGTGATAGCAGGAGCTTGCGCTAGCAGGAAAGCAGCTCCGAAAGGCCTCCTCAGCCTCACCTCTGCGTCCCCTGTTTTTGGTCTCTTTACTGGCTCCACATTGATTGGCTGAAACGGTGGCCCTACATGGAGAGGAAAAAGAAGAGCTAAACTATTCATGCTTTCAATGAAAACTACTCCTAGAGATAGGGACCATGCAGGGGGGTTGGAAGGTGGGTAGATGCACGGGTGGAAAAACACCGAATCGTGCTACTTTGGGCCTGGTCAGCGGCCCTATCAAATCACCACCGTCCTGACAAATAGTGAACTAGCAATGAACACACCCAGGGAGAAAGCCAAGGAAGGAAACTCCGCTGACCTAAAAATGCAGCTTTTTCCGAGCTGACTGACTTCCTCAGTCGGGGAGGGTTCATGGAGAAGTGAAACAGGTCACAGGTGCCATACACAGCTCAGTAGCTTCTAGAGAGATGGCGTGTGCTCCCTCCTTGAGACATATAGAGGCTGCACACTAGGCTCAGTGCATGATCAAGCATTCTTCCCAGACAAAAAGAGTGTGGACACGGCAGCTGTAATAAGACGTGCTCTGCTTAAAGGCACTGAAGCTAAGCTGATGCCCTAATGAGGATGACCGGGGATAACCGAGGTGTTTAGGCAGGAGAAAATGAACCGGCTGATATCATCATGTAGGCTTGGGGTATCGGGCAACAGCCCCAGATAAAGGTGAGAAGAGGACAGATACTTAGGTGGTGCAAAGTGAGCAGAGACAGAGCTAAATGCTCTGTTATAAACAGACAGGGCCCTCCCTTCTTTTACAGGCCCGTTAATCGGGGGAATGCGCCTCTCAGGCCATTACATGACATCTACAAGCTCTTTATACTATAGCTTAACCACCCGTCAAGGCAGCACAGAGCCATCAAAAGAGCAGAAGCTGCCATCTGGGAAAACCCACACGTGTATCCAGGTTAACCGGCTGTTAGACGTCAAGCTTAGGTAGAAGGAATACAACCTCCTACAATACCACCTGGGGAAAAAATAGTATAAATGCAGTAAAGACTGGAGTGATGACTGTCAGCTGCAAAGAGGAATCCTGACTTAATTACGCCGGGACCTACTTGGGTAATTATCAGATACGCACAAAACAGGAAAAATGTGCAAAAGAGATGAGGATAGACAGAAAGAGAGAGAGAGAGAGAGAGAGAGAGAGAGAGAGAGAGAGAGAGAGAGAGAGAGAGAGAGAGAGAGAGAGACAGACAGGCAGGCAGACAAGTAGTCAGACTTGCTGTCTCACTACAGAAACCCGCTGAGCTGTTATGGGAGAACAGATGGTGAGCGCAGAAAAGGAGGGAGGCTTTGACATTTAATTGCACAGGCTCATCTGCAAGGGTGCTTTTCCACTGCACCAGGTACCATACTTTCGGTACTTCAAAAAACTATGGTACTTCTTGTGTTGGTTTTCCACTGGTGTAAAAACTGGTATTGGTGCTGAATGACAAAATCAAATCTCAGTTTTCATATTGCAAGGACCGCTATAGTCAGCTGGGCTGAGATCAGACATTCATACTGTCTAAATATTACAGTGCAGGGGTTTTAAGTTTAGCTAAAACATCTTTATTCTGTCACAGGAAACAAAACTTAGAAAGCTTTGCAATTTTAACGAGACATCCCGTTTTAAGATTATCTAGTATATGTACATAAATCAGTTTAAAGTTTTTCCCTACTGCTCTTGTAAGAGCTCTGCATGTGCTCACCAAGAATATCATAATCATTCTCATCCATGCTGTTGAATTCGTTCATAGATCGGTTTGAGCAAAATTGACTTATTTTGAACTCCTTTTTTGCTTCATAAATATCCCATTTTGCATACTTATTGCAACAAAATCACACAGTGATATTTGAAAATTGCTATACTATAGCAAATCCTTTTTTATTTCGTGTCATGCTATCCACATCTTGTTTCCTCGGTTATTCTGACCAGACCGCAATTTAAGCTCAGGTCTCTTCATTTGCCCACACTTACATTATTACTACTACTTTTTTTTTTTTTTTTTTAAACATTTATTGTTTTCTGGAGTTCGTGGCTATGATTTTTCAAGATGGCAGATGTATTTTGTTTGCAAGGCAGGTTATTTACATAACCAAATCGACAATAAACATGTTTGCTAGTCCCGCCCAAAGTACCGAAAAAGTACTCCAGCTGGTCTGGTATCTTAGGTACTCGTACCAGACTAAAAAAAAAAAAAAATCAGAGGAAAAGGGAATTCTTAGTCCCTGGTGCAGTGGAAAAGCATCCTAAGACACACACAAGTAAAAATTTAAATCAAAATGGGCCATTTCCGAAGAGTCAGCCTAAGACCAAAACCTGCAAAACACCCACAGCCGCATGCTAAGCATTCTGCCGAGCACACTTTCGGTGGCGCGGCCAAGATGAATTTAAAGCAGAGGAGGGCAGCCGTCAAACTTTATTTCTGGATGGAAATGCACCGGGCCTCCCCGGTAAGGGAGGGAAACATGTGATTTTCTTCCCCCGGCGGCATTAAACTGCCAGTCAGCCTTTATCCCACACATCACAAGCTTTTCTAAGGCCTTGCCCCCTTCACGGCAGCTGAAACGAACCCCCAGCAGGGTCTCACACTCAGAAAGCCGCTCCAGGGCACCGCCTGATCCCCCTTTCATGCGGGGCCTCTTCCATCGGAGGGGGAGAATAATAGCCGTGGGGGTGTAGCTCACTGGCATGGGCAGTCATGTGACCGGCCGGGGCACAACAGACGCAGTCATTCCCCGGCTATTTACTGCGTCATCCCGGCAGTCCCCGACGCCTGGAGCTCCAACAACAAAGCCAGTGCGATAGAGGCCCCACTAAGGGCGGCTCCCCCCACACAAAGGCGGCCTGACATCCAGCAGGGAGACAGGATTCTCCCTCCAAGGACCCACCATCCATGCCACCTTGACGTAATCTACCACTGAAGTCAGTCACCTACCTGTTTTTCCCTGCTCTCTCATTACCTTTGTACTTCATATTTAAGTATTAACTTCTGCCGAACCATTGGTTGCGGCCTGGAATTTAAGGGTAGTCAACCCCCCACCCCACCCCACCCACATCACTGCCATGCTTCTCAGCTTTGCAATAAAATGATAATTTTTAATATGGTAAGACACCACTTGCAAAGGGAAGGATGATTGGCTGCCTGCTAGTGCTGTGCGATGTCAAAAAAAATATCTGATATTTTTATTTTAAAATATCATGATAAATGATATTATCAAGTCATCCAACATCATCACAGCCACCCACCCACCCACACAGACAAACAATCGATCATTGTTTTTTAGTCTCTGTGGAAAATGATTGATCGGCGGGCCGGATTTCATTGTAATTTCAAAATATGTTGTGGCCATCAAAAACTGTCTAACGCAATGATTCTCAAACTGGTGTACCACCAATAGTATGCTGTTTGAGTACCGGTGGCAATGGTAAGCCCTAGCCACATAGGCCTACCACAATTATGACCAACATTGACAAGGACTGATACCATTGTTTGAGGAAAAACTAATCAAATAAACAAACAAAAAACGTTAAAGATTCTGTTTAGTAAGACTGAAAAAAAGACACGTTTGTTTAAAAAATATAATAAACAGTATTGGCTGAACTGACAGCCCCATCATAAATCTTACTTTTATATTACAGCATGTGTAGCCTAAAGGCTGATTTATAGTTCTGTGAATCTACGCGGTTGGTGGCCGTGTATCAGACTGATGTGCACTCTCCCCAGAAACGTAACTACAGGTGTCAAGATACAGTATGGACTATGTGAGTATGCGGCTACCATACTAGATTCATACATAGATTCTAGTATAGATCAACCTTAAGCCTGGTTCCCAGACAAAGGCGACACCGACACAATTTCTGTTACTGGTGAGTGCTGATAATATTGTCAAATTGCACAAACCTACTGCCATTCCCACCCAGCCCTCGCAACGGAACCAGAAAGCATGAGCTCTGAGACAGGTACCCTTTGGCAGACACCTTCAGTTTATGCACTGGTTGTCTACTTCTTCTGAAGGAAGAGAGGGGCTCCTGTACCTAAGCTAGTAGCTACCGGCATCACCGTAAGAAGTGACCGCTGTCGGATTTCATCAGTCTGGATAAGCACTACGTGCTAGTCGGTAAGTCCCCTCTTTACGGCCTACAGGCTTTCTGACATACTTAAAATGATCATGAGACTTAAATGATCATGTGGTTTTCCTTCAGACGGCAGCTATCTGCGGCCAGAGATTCATTCCAGGAAAACAACATCAAATGACCTGCCAGGGAAAAGTCATGCATGGAAGTAACCCGCCAGATGACCATCTTCTGGGCTCGGGAGCAAATCGCACCTCGGGAATGTATCCATCTGCCACAGAAGACAGATTCTCAGGGTGGGTGGATCTGGTTAAGCCCTCCTGTGCTCATGCTGGGTCCAGCATTTAGGTGCTTGAGATGATCGCAATTCACATTCCTCAATAAATAATGCAGAAAAACTCACAGTGATTAAAAAAAAAGGGAGATAAGGAAGATGAGGGGTTCCAAAAGCTGTATTTTATTAAAAAAAAGTTAGCCCAGATGCAGTGCGCCCTGCTGTAATTAATGAATTAGCTCGACTCGTCACAGACTCAAGTTCCAAAAGGCAAAGCCCTATTGGGCCATCAATATCCCTCCAACCTGTCATAACACCAGAGAATTTTAACAGGGGAGAGGCTAAACTGCTTGGTCCCATCTGGGGTTAGATAACAAGGAGGAGTGTGGTGGTGTCTTCTGCCAGACTCTGACAGCTGCATCAGCCTAAGCTACAGCCTGATGGTGACTGGGGTGGGTTTTGGGTGGTGGGGGGGTTAGGAGACTCGGCATCACTGAACTGGGACAGACACCAAGTCAGACGCGAGCAGTGTCAAGCGCCCATAAGCGCTACCGAAATTTCAGCTTTAAGGTACAAAATCTGTCCAACATCACCACCACTTCAACCCAGCGACAACTGCAGCATCGCATTGCCCACAATGCACTGCTGACTGCGGCATCATGGGAAAGGATTAGGCCTGTACATCACCCTTCACCAAACCACTGCGACATCAAGCTTCTTTAAAGCTTTCACAAAGAAGCCTTGCTGTTCAGGGCTTTGCTTTGATGTTTCCTTCACGGTTAAGGTTCACTGTTAGACAATTCACGGGGGAACAGGTTTTGCCGAGTGCGGCAATGGATCATACCCGCCCGAGAGGAGGACAGAACAGGTTACAGTGTTCCTGCTGATTACTGTGAGGACAGGAGAAGTCCATCTGAGACGTGCAGAGGGTATGAAAGAGAGAGGGGATCAGTACCCCCCCCCCCCATCCCCAAAAGGAAAACCCTGCCTCACCCACACGGGGAGGATGGCTGGACACAACAAATTCTCAGCTTTATTTCTTTAGATATAATAAAAAATTATTTCCTTTATTTCAGTCCTGGTTATACAAAAATACACTAATCAGTATAAAAAGCTTGTTTTAACTATTCATATAATGGTTATAAGTGTAATACACAGGCTCCATCAAGTGTTACATCGATATAACAAAAAGCAGGGGACAACCACCTTTGCTTGATATACTAATTTAAAAGATGAAATAGATTAAGACTTTTCTAAGATTCAGTGTTTTTTTTTTTTAGAAAATAAAACAGCGACACAGCTGCTCCGGAGGTCAGGCAATCTGGCAGCAATCTGGCCGACTTCTACGTCAGAGGCATATGGGAGAAATCTGCTATAGGAACCGCCAATTACCACCACTGCAGTTTAAAAGTGGTGAGGACAGCGGTATTTATATGATCTTAAATATAGCGCTGGCAGCTCCGACAGCATATTCCGCAGCGACAATAACGCGCGCATCACTGAAGGGGAGCAGCCTAGATAATGCTCCCAAAAGGAACCCGAGACTCTGCCCTCACATCTGAAATACAAAAAAACCCCACACATTAATTGTGTCATTCACTCCTAAACCACTACACTGACACTGTAGTTTTTTATCATTACAACTAAGCAACAAAAGGCAGGAAACCAGAGTTAAAAACATTTTTGAAGATTTGAAATATATTTTTTTGTCTATTTTTATGATTCAGATACTTCAAACATACCTTGAGAAATTCATTAGCATTTTTACTGAACTAACACCTTCTCCCACTTCTCTACCAGCCCAATGCATTTCAGCCTTACGGAGACAGATGAGAGCGGCGGTTTGAGGACCGGACCCCCGGCCCAGGGGACCCTTCTGACTAAGACTCCTTGGTGTCTGCATCCCCCAGAGATCCGTCCCAGCAGACCTCACCGGTGTTCCTCAAGACCCGTGTCCGTTTCATGGTTTCATCACGTATCGAATGTGACCCACGGTACACCCTGCAGCCTACCCTAAATTGACAGCGAATTGTTGTCATAGACACATGCATAATCACTGGTCTCCACATTGCATCCGAAAGACCTATCAATTCTAACAGAGTATGAAGCAGATCGAGCCAAAGAACCGCGTTCCGAGGGAACCACAGCTTATTTTTGTGCTTTAGTGCTGAACAAATTCTGGGTTTGAAAGCAATCGTCAGGTCTGTGAGTGGGCCCGGTCAGTAAGTCACCAGTGACACGAATGTCCCATCAGACTGCTTCAACCAACACTACATTTTGTCAGAGCTCATAAAATCCAATGTGCAATTTCAACACAAAGATGGAGAGGTGGAGAGAGAGGGAGGGAGGGGCGGAGGAGCTGCTAGGAAGCCCATGCCCTTGTACCTGCAGCCAGACTAACACTATTACAGGGGTGGCGGCTGACATAGTTTTAAAAGTGACCTCTGCGACAGTCGAAGGCGCTCCCGAAAACACAAGCCAGTAGCGAAAGGCAGCTGTGGCCCCACCCAATCAAACCAGGACAGCTCTAAATGTGGAAACCTTTCGCTTTAAAAAAAATAAATAAATATAAAACCCACGACTGCAAAGAGGCTCAGGCCTTGAATACTAATGTTACCTGGCCCATGTAATTACTGCCATTCGTACAGCGGCCTGGCAGTCCCAGTACAGCTGTTTGCGTTTTGTACCGCAAGCATCTACTGAGGAAATCCTTCAGAAAGCATCACCTGCATCAGAGAGTCTCCGACACTGTCGTACCAAAGGGCAATGGCATCTGTTATGGTGTATAATAAGAAAAGGTGTAAGTGATACAACAAGAAGGGCCACCAGCTAACTGCATCATCACGTGGTAGAGGGCCGGCGACCCCCATCTCCCACCCTGCTATGGCGCGGAGAAAGCCTGAGTGAATATTCAAAGTGATGTTGTCAAGCCGCATATATTTTTAGCATCTCCAGCCTGTACACTGGTCATCCGCTCCGTCTGACTGCGTCATGCCCTCCTGGTCATTTGCCAGTCGCTGACATTTTGCATTAAATGGCACAGACGGGCAACGAACCAGTCACAGGAATGCTGGTAATTCCGGTTGTCATCAGTGCTGTGGTGCAGGGGTGGCAAGGCAGACTAAGTGTTTTGTCTTTCCTTGGCTGCATAAACGGAGTGCATCAGCCTTCATTTAACCGACCAGAGTAATGAGTATATAAATCAGCAGACCTGGTGGCTTGGCAGGCTGAAATAAGACCAGTTTTAAGGGGGCCTCTTCAGCAGAGGCGAGAGCTGCTCCTGTTCAAAGCTCTGCTTTGAAAGGGGGGCATGCGACCAGCAAGTCGAACCTGGACTCACGCAGGTGGGCCAGCTGATGCAAGTAACAAAGGTCGACCATAACATCAGACCCCACCCACATCTGGTGCATCTCCACCAGGTCCTCCGGAGCCCTTGAAGCTGCCCCTCCAAGGGGGTCATGAGAAGAGAGACTGCCACAATTGGAGGCTGACTGTGAAGGGCCAGGGGGGGGGGGGCTTTAGCTGCTTGTTGCTGTCAAAGGCTGGCAGGGCTACGTGACAGGATGGCCTACATAGCGAAACCCCATCTGACCGTGTCTGTCAGGGTCCATGCCCCCCCCCCACAAACAGAGCGCATGAAAGCGAGCCATGCCACACAGCGCCTGGACAATAAGCAAACGTCAGCGTCTGGCACTATGAGGCAGAGGGGCCCCATGCTGCGAGCACTGAGCCGAGCTGGGATCTGGGGTGGGGGGGGGGGGGGGGGGGGGGGGGCAATCAGGGTGCCAGCCACTGGATTACGGAGCCAGGGGATTGTCACTGGAAACTGAAGTAACCTGACTGAAAAGTAACTCTCAAACAAAAATGAAAAGTCACAAATATTAATTAGTAAACAAAAAAAAACATGAAGAGAAAAAAAACAAAAATTAGTAATTTAAAAAATCATTCAGATTTGGTGAGTTCCATACAACAACAAACTTGTCAACATGATGCATTCACAGAGTTCACACGATTCTGAAAGCTATTAATTTCTTCAGACGCGAGCTTGCAGTAGATCTTGTAAACCATTAACTCTCTCACTCATTGCTGCCCCACACAAAACTGCAGACAGGAAATCCACAAGGTCTCTTAATTTCTTATTATACACCTAACAATGCATAAATGAAACAGAACAGAAAGACTGAACTCTGAAGGACGCCAATAACCCAGCTGGGAGACACTAACAATTATTGCGTCACACACCAGACGATGTGATGAAACAGTACCGGTCACATCGGGGTGTGGGGCATGCGAGTGACTGATACATCCGCTCTACTCGGAAGCAGGAATTACACAGGTGCGTGGGCGGCGCTTGCGACACTGCCGGCCGAGCGCCGAAAAGCCAGCAGCTCGCCACCAAACTGCAGAAAGCCCCTGTCGCACTGCGTGGGCTCGATGCAACCCTGGGCGACTGCACCACCTCGACACAGAGCCGTTTCCCGGAACGACAGACACTCCTTATAAATAAAATCCGGAGAATGATGGAGCACATCCTAATTTAACAGAAATAAAGCCATGTGAACACATTCACAGGCATTTTAAATAATCAGACCATGTATTTGAATGGCAGGTAGAAGAGTCAACAGGGAAAGGTCAGTTAGTCCTATGAGCTACCTGATAAATTGTACCTTACATTTAACCCATGGTAACAGACCAGCATACACCAAAGCTGACCACTGTCACTTTATAACAGGGAAAATAAAGATGGGTAAATATGCACCAACGGCACCAATCTAACACTGACCAAAGGCAATGGAAAGGAGGTCTTCAAAAGGCTACTCTTTTTGTGTGGTTGGAAGGTTCATATTTAAGATGTGATGAATGATGGCTCACTATGATCTACTGCTACCTGAATTAAAAGGGGCATTTTACAGGAAATACAACGGAAATAAGAACTTGGCTTTTTTTTGTTTTTAAGGAAACCCACAAGCCAGGAACTGCATGCTATTTCTGACATCAGCTTCCTCGACAGGAACGCAGACTTCGCAAAAACGGTACAAGAACGAGTATCACCACACACATCTACTTAACCATAAACATACCGAAAAGTCAACTATACTGAGAGCACAGCGGCGGCACTCGAAGCTTTAGTGCTATATTAGGACAGAAACTGCCCTAATTGTCGGGGAAATGGAAAATTGCGCATATCTTAGTGCAGAAAACAGCCCCAGATGACAATGTGGCGCATTCAGTGATACAGCTGATGGCTCTTTCCAAAATTCGGCATCCTTCTTCCAAGCAAAGTCGTCATTTTCACACGTATGGCTCAGTCATGAAACTGTTTGCCAAACTTACCAAAACAAACACCCACAAAACACTTCCTAACATTTCAATTGCTCAAAGACACTACCCATACCCCATTACTACCACATTCAGACAGTGACTTCATTGATAAACAGGTTTCATAAAGAATTAAAAATGCGACAGAATTATTGGTCCAATGTTAATGCAAGATTTATAATTAAACAGTCTGCTACACATCTCCAGACTGGCATATCCACTCTTGATCGTCTTCCCGGAAAACGTTTGACTTCACATCAATGTTGCAAGTCAAACACACAGGAACCTAGTGCAAGACATCTGACAACGGAGGAAGGCGTACATCTGCACGCATTTCATCACACCTGAAAGGAGGAAAGAATGTGCTCGCTGCAAAAAGCAACAGTCTGCAATCTTAATTGATACAACATTGACGCAGATCTAAGCAAAAATGAAAAGGTTCAGATACCCGAACGTAACAGCGCGACTCACATCATCAAATAAAATTGCAAATGATCTTAGAATAAACTGTAAATACAGCATAAAACGACGGACAAATTTTCCACTTGAACATGCCCTAGTTATGCATTACGCCGGATTTTACTGAGCACAAACAGAAAATACTATAACGGTTATCCAGTTGTTATTAAACTTGTTTTAAAATTATTATTAATTCATGTTAGCCCATAGTAATAATGACAGAAATAAAGAAAAATGTAAAAAAGACGCTGTAAATGGAATGTTCGTACATGCAAGCTGCATATGAGGGACAGGTATTATCTAGGATATTTAAATGATTGCCGGGAGGTGAGAGTAAATAAGCGCACGTCGCTAGCAGTCTGAGCCGCACAATAAAGATGCTGTTGTGAAGCACACAGGGATCAACAATGGGGGCTTGTGGCACCAGGGTGGGCCCAGGAATGTCATGTCGGGATCCACGCATCCGCATCCCAGAAAGTATCCCCCCAAACAATGGTAACCCTTCAAAGCCCAGACAACGGTAACCCACAAAGGGGGAGACGCTGCCGTGCTTCCCGACCCGCCGACGGCGAGAAGTTTGCATGCCTTAAAGTTGCTGCTGGCCGCATTTGCGCCGCATTGCCCCTTTTTAAACTCCCTCCTTGGAGCAGACGGTGCCGACCGGCTCGGCGCGGCGGTCCCACCTCCCCGTCCATCGCATCCGAACCGCACTGTCTCCGGCTGCCGTTTTAAATCACTGTGGACCTCGGGCACCGGAGAGCTTCCTTGATAAAACTCCCGTTAAGCTCTTTTCGCACAAAGCCCGCCGGCTGTCCGTCACCCACGAGCCAAAACGCGAGACGCGACGCTTCCCTCCGTCCACACACATCTTAATCTCACGCGCCCATTAGCCGCCTAGCCTGCTATCAATTAAAACGGCGCCCGCCGCCTCATAAAGCGAAGTAAACACGAAGTAGGGGGGTAAAATGACCCCTTACCTGGATCAAAGGCGTCTACAGCGCTGCAATTACGTATCCCATCATAAAGACCGCGCTAGGGGGGACTGTTTCTATTTTCGATGCTATTTCTGAGGTAGGCGCACAGACAGCTCCCTCCGCACCGCTGGCTGAGCGTAACAGAGGATGGCGGCGCCGCAGCGCGTTGGCGATGAGGCTAACGGGAGCAGCGCTGTAATTGACAACAGCTCCCAGCCAATCGGATGCGCCGCTTCCTCTCCGGCCGGAGGCGGCTGCTGCTCTGGCAGCTCGAGACGCGCCCGGCGGTGCGTGGTCCGTTACCGGCTGCCGAGGTCTCCGTTATGTTTATTTTGCTGCTGGACCGTCGGACGGCCCGAGAGTGCAAAGCATGCCCCCCGTCGTCCTGCTCTGGTTGCTTAAAATCGGGAGGCAGGTCGGACCCGTTTCCGAGCGCACGTGGGAGTTTTTACCTTTTTGTTCGGATAGTGTCGGCAATGTCGGCTGGGAGCCCTGCTGAAGTTGTATTATTTGCAGTTGGCGTTTAATTTGGGGGAAAACGTCGTCATTGACCACTATTTTTAAAGTACTTACTCATGTATATGGTATCTGATTATTATTATTATTATTATTATTTAAAAAGTGCAATACAGTGTGGAGGAAAAATCTGACACATCAGAGTCGTATTGATGTAGTTCATTTTTCTTTCCATTTGTGTAGTGGTTTAACCATGTTTACCCAGTACCCAAACCATATATTGGCCTAAGAGCAGTTATAGGCCAATATATAGCCTAGTCATCAATCTCCTTTTGATTTTCCCAGTTTTCCCTTAATCGGCTGTTTCAATATAGTTTAAGAACTTAAGTGGACAATTTTCTCATTCAAACCAATGCATTGTTAGAGTTCATTCCATCTCACTTAAATCATCACTACAAAATTGAATTGAAACATTTGCTGCATTTGTCTGTACATAAACACATGACAATTAAGGGTAGATAAAACCAAAACTAAACGTTTATCTTTGGAAAAATGAAATACTAACTTTGAGTGCCCTCTGCTGGTCAGACTCAATAAATGGAATTATTTTCGGATTTTTATTTAAATGCTTTAAATGTCAAAAACTAGTGACGTGAGCGTTTTTGAAAGTACCGAGCTGCCGTGTCTTGTTAGCTACATTTATCACTTTCAATCTTGAAATAGTTTAGCACTGTTAAAACTCTCCCAGCACTTTGTGTCTACCTATTCTGTAATTACGGCCATAAGAACGACAAATGCTACCATTTGCTTACACTTTTCTTATCTCATCTCATTATTTTGCGTTGTATAGCGAAATACAGCTTAATTGCTGAAACTGTAATTTTTCCCAATGCGGACATTAACGGCCGAATAGGAGACCGGGGTAGGAATCATTAGTCTGAGGGAGACTGCAGCTGTTGCCTTTGAGGACTTTCTGCTGCTGTCTAATTGAAATCCCAGTTGTCTTATATCTTTACAGCAGCCCGCGCCAGCTACTCACTGCACGCTCCAGTCAGTAGCTCCAAGGGTCCTGGCGCCCGCTCGCAACCTGACACCCGTTTCGGCTGGATAACCTTGAATCGACGATCACTTAAGAGTGTAAAGAGGCACGAACAAAGGACGGCACCCTACTGTAATTGTGTGGTTAAAAAAACCCTACACATTAATGTCCAGTCAACCATATGATAACACAGTATTTAATTTTGATGTGTGATTCATACTTTTTCAACAATAAAAACAATGGCCTGCGCTCAATATTATAACACAGGGGAAAAAATCCAGACCGTAAAAATAGAGAAGCTGTATGTCACGTTGATATATCAAAAAAGGAAAATTAAAATACCACTTTTGTCCATAGGGTGGCAATGGTAAGTTATAAAGTAAGCAAAGCGTTCGTCTGTTTTCAGCAACAGCCACGTATCCAGACTAAAGAGTTTATGATGGAATGCAAAAGGCGAAATGCAGCGCACACCCCGGATTGCATCTGCAGTGCACTAAACCACCAGGAATCGAAGACATTCAACCTCCATAACCTCTTGTCCAGTGGAGGGTCGCAGTGGAGTAGGTGAAACAATCCTTACTTAACAACTAAACTAAAAACTAATCATAAACTTATTTGGGTTATTTAAATGTATTCCATATCAATGGTGTTAGATATGATATAATCATATGTAATAAAGTATTGTTAATAGATGTAAGAGAACATGCTTTATGAATATATATGTTGAGAGTTCAAATTTGTTATAAATAATCCATTTATCCAATAGCAAAATAAACAACATGGCAGCACTGTACGGGCACCCTGTTCAGAGTGTACCTCAGCCTTCTGCCTTATGTTGCCTGTGATAAGCTTGAAAGGTCCACAGCGACACAGTATCATCCAAGGTAAATCCCTGCCTCATTCCTGGAGCTTCCAGGATAGGTTCCGGAACCCCCCCCCCGCCCCCCCACCTGCATTACTTACTTCTTCCGCAGTGCCGAAAGGCTCTTTGAATGATAGATGTTTATAAACGTGATAAAGTCCAGCTCACACTCTAGTGTGTATTCACATTTCCTCCTCACTGTATGCACCTCCTCACTGTATGCACTTCCTCACTGTATGCACTTCCTCACTGTATGCACTTTCTCGCTGTATTCTACTTGTCTATGAGACAATGTCCTCACATACGCTTTCCTATATTTAATGTCCAGGATCCCTCAGGCTGAGCTGACGCAATACGGACACATCCACAGGCGCCGAAATCACCAATGCACCTACTTTCATTCCAGAGCAAAAGGGCACATCGACGTCATCAAGAAGGTTAAAAACATCCTGTACTTTTATTACAGTATTCAAAATATACAAAAAAAACCACAATAATAAATATGACCAAAAAAGTCCAAAAAAACACTAATATGTCAAATACAACATTATGGATGTTTATATAGTTTTGTGTTTGACTGTAGTTGTTCTGGATTTATTTATTTTCTGCTTTTTCAGGGTTTTGTAGGATAAAATATATTTTAAAAACCTGTGACAGGAGCTAAGTGGGATTACAAAGACAGTGGAATGCGGAGCAGGCCTTAGGCTGACTCTAATGGAGAAGGTGTCACTCTGGTCTTCAGGCAGAGCCGATGCGAATTTTACTGCAGCTCTCAGTCACATTTTTAAGTGGTGGTTTGAATATGCAGTCTCTGTGATTATGTTAACACTTATTATTTAATCATCAAGACTGTGGCCCGTGAGAACAGGAGTTGTGCATCTTATGAGATAAGGAGTATTCTGAGTAATCTGCTGGCACACAGTATTGCCCAGAGAAAACATCAGCACTGTTACTTTGAGACCAGTATAACAGGCATGTGGATTCTGCACTTTGCTAATGTTACAATGTATTAAAAGTGACCATATCATTATGTTAATGGATAGGCTGAAGCTCTTTACTTTAATGAAATATCATGATTGATTTCTCCTGTATGAAATAGTTTTTTACATGATTTCTTGGACTGCATATAAACTGGAGTGATTATGATTATTTGAAATAAGGTTTTATTTTTTAACCAAAAAGTAAAAAAAGTATGGACTACTGAAAAATAGTATTGTTTCATTCTGATCACAACAAAGACATTACAGACACGGATCCCGTGATCCCGACAGTCCGCATAGCACCTGGCATCAACAGATTTGTGTCTACTGTAACATTTTGTAACATTATTGTAAAATTATTGTAAGTGTAAATTCTGTAATGACCTTCCAAGGGACATTCACACATATATTCCCTTTGCTCCTTTAATAAGCACTTTGTGATTTATGGTTCACTGCACACAGAAAGGGGAAGACTTTCAGGGGCCCAAATACTGGGGCGAGTGCCTTGGAAAAACGGAACTACTGCTCTGCTGGAACCTGCTTGGCAAATTTTATCATCAGCACCCCCCCCCCCCCCCCCAAAAAAAAATGGGCCCCAAAAAGAATTGGGGGGCCCATTCAGTAGAATTATCTTTGTCTTTGTGTGGTCCTGACCATGGGGGGGGGGGGGCTCAGATGATGACCTCCAGGGACCCCGGGGCTTGCTTGTAGAGGGCCTTCTCTGCAGCATCCTCTCTGTCAGGAGGAAGACATTCTGCATTACAGTGTTTCCATGGAGACGGGCAATTTCCAGCACTGTTTGACTAATGTTGTACCTTAATTTCCCTGTAGGGATTAATAAAATATTTTTCTGTCTGTCTGACTGACTGTATCCATCTATCCATTATTCATCATCCATCCATCCATCTGTCCATCATGTACAGCTCTGTGCTATGTGTCACCTCCACTGAGAGGAGTGACAATGACACAAAATATGTCTGGGTGGCTAGTTGTTCTGAAGACCATGCTACGTTAACTGTCACATAGGCCACTAGCTTCTTGGGGGACAATGAACAAAAGATGTTTTCTAGAGTAGACTACAGTAAAAAATCCCCAAGAAAGCAAATAACCAAATCTATTCAAAGACTACCTGCACTGGGTCTGCTCCACATCCTTGATGGTGTCGGGCAGGGGCTTGCCGGCGGTTTCGGGCAGCATCAGAGCAAGGGCAGCCCCCACCAGGGGGCAGATGCCAAACACTGCCATGGGCGCCTCCTTCCTGTTGCTCGCCAGCAGGTGCATGATGGGAGAGACGATGCCTCCAGTGCGGGCGCACATGGACGACATGCCCATGCCGTTTTGCCTGCAGCAGAAATGGAGGTTTCAGCAGCACCTACTACATGCCAGAGGAACTCCTCACCTAAAATATCCACATTAAATATCCATGAAATAACCTTTGATATATATATATATTTTAATGTAGGAGAAACTAAAACAGAACTGATATACAGTAGCTGAATTCAGGTATTCAACTAATTAAAATCAGGAAAGTATCTGAAGTGCCTGAAAATAACCGGATTTTCAGAGGTTAAGGGCCAAGAGAAATATCTGTCATGTGTGGCCTGCGGTATATAAATCAAAGAGGATTAAACATACAAAGTAAAATAACAAGGACCAATAAAAGGTCTTTTTATACAGTGATGTACATTTTTTTTTGGAGAAAACTGGATCAGACATCGTTTGGGTTAAGGCCCTGGCTCAAGGGCCTAAGAGCAAAATCACTCTGCCAGCCAAGGGATTTGAACCGGCGACCTTCTGATCACAGGCACGATGTCTTAAACCATCGAGCCCCGTATCGCTCCCGCTGGGTCTCAGGCTGTTACTATGCCTACTGTGTGTACAGTGTCTCTGCTTCATTTTCCAGGAAACCCACAGAATAATCCAGAAGATGCAAGTATCTTTCTAGGTAAGAGTGAGGGATCCCCTATCTCATCCAGTGCAAGACCTCTCATGGAGATGCTTAGATGCTTAAACCACTGCTGAGTGTTGAGTGTCTCCGACCACAGGTCGTGTGCTTTCTCTCACGCAGTCAGTGTGTCAGCTGAAAGACAGACGTCTCCTCCACACGCAGCCCCCTGGAGACCGTGCTGGGACCCTCACCTGATGACTGTAGGAAACACCTCTGCGGAATAGATGTATATTACTGACACGGAGCCCGTGATCCCGAATTTTCCGATCATGGCCAAGAGAATCCTCAGAATGGGCATCTCTGCAAAGACAACATCGAAGGTGACGGCCCCAGATCAGACGGGCATTTCAGGAGATGTCCTCGTATGACTGAAGCATAATGTTCGGAACAACTATTCATTCACATAAGTCTTGGATGAGGACTGTGTTGAAAACTCCTTGTGGCCTCAGTTCTTTTATTACACCCATCTCTGCCATTGTAACCGTGCCAGGGACCTTGGATATGCTTGCTTGTACACAAAAGAAAACCAGAATGGAACCAGTTTGTAAAGTCTGCATAATCTACCCAATGCCTGCGGGTGCCACATACATAATTGCAATGCAATACATGCAGTGATGTCATAGTTTGCCAACACTGAACTCATCATATGGTATTGCTTATATATTTTGTAAATATTATGGCTAAAGCACTTTCTGGATGGATGCAAACTGCATTTCGTTGCCAGGTACTTGTGACATGTGCAATGACAATAAAGTTGAATTCTATTCTATTCTATTCTATTCTATTCTATTTAGGCTCGGCCTTAAGTCCAGCATTATGAGTCCTGGAGGATCCTACAGGAGCACAATCACCAGAACTATGAGGCCTGAGAGGCCAAACATTACAGTGAGCTGGACCAAGACCACGCCTGTTCCTGGGGTAGTACAGGGGTGAAATATGGTTCTGGTGAGAACCTCAGTATCAATGCACCTGTCTGCATACGTATTTATCAGTGTAGACTGTGTAGCATGTATCTGTGAGCTCAGATTGTACTGCTGTGATTGAACATATGATGGACATCAACAGATTGAAATAAAATGGAATTATGGCGTAAGTTCTGTCATTATGTTAGTAAATTATGTTAATGACAGTAGCCTCACATGGGATTGCATCATATAGTATTGTTTGGCATCTCCACAGTATTTCAAGGGTTATGCATTAATTTATGAAATCACACTTACTGTCTGGAACAAAGATGGTTGAAAGGCATGCAAGACCTCCGGTAACAAAAAAGCAGATCAGACAGATCTTCCTGGATCGGTTGATGGTGAAGAGGATGATGGTGCGGGCAGGTATTTCCACCAGTCCAAAGATAAACTGGGTGAGGTAGATGTTCATGCCAAAGGTGGTGATGTTCAGAGACAAGCCATAATAAACCAGCGAATTAACAAACCTGAGGACAGCAGAGAGGGGCAAAAATAAAGAAAACGGGTTTGTTTTTGCAGGTCACAGTTGTGTACTGAAAAACAACAGGTTCTCTTTTCCCGCCTTTTTTTGCAGACAGGAAGAGCCTGACCGACAAACACAGAGTGCAAAAAAAAACAGGAAATGGTAAAAATGTGTGAAAGTACTGTCCCGTTAAAGGGCAAATGGAGCTGTTTGATGAGACACGTCAAATTCTAAAGCTTAAGAATTCTCAGATTTAAAAAAATATATTTTTCACAAGCAAAAACAAGAGCAAAGAATTCTCTGCATTAGGAATAATGGAAGCTTCTTGCGTCTGCAAACATATAGGTGTGCGTGTGTGTTCACATGTGTGTCCTTGCCTTTGCTCCAAGTCAACAAAGTTTCATAAATGAAACATGACCATGGCAAATTCAGCCCTCCCACTCTGTGGTGACACAGCGTGTGTATAAATGATCCTGTAATCACACGACATCACGGGAATAAAATGTGTGTTTCACAAATGCTGCTGGATGCAGATAATCACGACAAGCCTCATTTCATACCACAGCGAATTACCCGACCCTATCGCCACCTTGCCCATCCAGCTTGGTGTGTACTGAGTTAAGTGCTTATCCGATATGTCATCTGTAGCACATTACATCAACTAAATTTACAGCAAGCTGTGTCTTTGTTGTAATCAGAATGAAACAGCCCAGGTGATTGGGCAAAGGTAGGATGGCTAGCTTCCGAGAGCAATTTCAGCTACAAATAGCCTTTTAGGAAATGGTTGTGAAATTACCAGAGGTAGAACAATATCAGCGACCTCTTCCTCATCCTTGGGGTGCGGACGAGGTCAACCAGGGTGCCCTTTTTCTTCTTTGCCTCTCCGTTGAGCTCATTGGGTTGCTGTAAAGCAGATGGTAAGCGTGTATCTCATTAGCTTTGTGGATTGTCTTTCCTAGAGCCAATGAGGAAAATGCTGCGTAAAATGTTAGTTAGAGCACAGTACATAGATACTTTCATCTGATTCCACTTGTATGTTGGTCAAATACTTAGTAATAACTCAATTACTACTGAAGTACAAATAATAAACAAATCATGAACACATATAGTCGCTACCTGAGATTACGTCACGATTAATTAACGATGAAGTATAATGAAACGTGAGATCAGCGTTTCACTTGTGTTGTTCATTACTTGTTCCTTAATTAAGCCACAAAGGTTTACAGAATTAACAGATATAGTAACAAATATAGTAACAGCCTGAGATAAAACATGCGTCACGGTTCATTAATGATGAATCAACATGAAGTCAGTATGTAACTAAGACTTAGTTTGTGGTTAATTAATACATAAGTAATAGCAAAATACTATATTATTTGAGCCCTTTCAAGTAAAGTGTTGCCGTTTGTCTCAGTGAGAAATAAAAATTGGACCTGAAACAGCTCAAAATTGGGTGGCAGCGGGTTTCTGTTCCTTAATGCTGCTTTTTGGATTAGATCCACGGCTTCCTTCTTCTTCCCTTTGGTTATTAGCCAGCGAGCAGATTCAGGCAGGACCCTGTGGGCACGCAAGCAGCGGGTGTCAATGGTCAAGCTTTACATTAACCCAGGACACACATCAAGCTAGTAAACCAGAAGGGGATCCAGCTGTACATATGGAAACACAGGGAAAAAGTCACTGAGATGTTGTAAGTAAAAGGAGGGGCCTATACAGGGGCGGGGCCAGAGGGGCACTGGCTCTAGCTGAAAGCTTATTGGCCCACAGAGTGCCCCATCATCTGTCACTCACAAATTCAAAACATATCATAAAAAACAATTATGCCCCCCCCACCATCTTAAAAACATCATAGAATTGCCCCAGAGTAAAAAGATTGTTTTGTAAGAGATTCTGCAAGATCTGTTAACTTAAAGACCAATTCATATTTCACTGTCCCATGAGTGCTTTCAGTTGCAGATGAGAGGACGTGGCGTAAATTTTGTGGTAAATTTTGTTGGTGACACGGATGACGTAAGGACGTGTCTCACCAAATGTAGAAGAAAAACAGGAATTCGGGCAGAGATACGGCCAGCTGCAGTGTCCTCCAGTCACGGATCAGATACGCTACCCCCGCCAGCATGATGTACCCCAACCCAAAGAAGTAGTCGGTGAGCAGGCCAGCGAGCATCCGGTGCTTCTGCCCTGTCCATTCCGTACCTGCAGTCCATGTAGAAAAAAGGATGATCAAGATTCAAGACAGAGCAATTAGCAACCTTTAGCCTCAACTACTCATGACTGAGATTAATCCCACTTGACAATACCAAACCAATGTCTTGGGACGCTTGCTTAATTCAGTAAACATATAGCAAATTTATTGGTTTTATAACAACAAACGATTACATTCATACTAGAAAATCACATTAGAAACAACCAGTTGTTGTAAGTAAAACATTAATTTCAAGCACTAAAAGAACTAAAAACAGTTAAAAAGATTATTGACAAGCAGTCTCATTGGGTGCTTTTAAATTTTTAAAACCTTTGCAATAACAAACACCAGACATTTGTGTTTAGTGTTCCTTTGGGAGCCAGTGACTACAATTGCAACTAATAACAAAATAGCAAGAACAGAACTGAATGAGTCAGTCAAAAAAATTATTACAATAAAAAGAAAATGTCTGCGTGGATGATATGTGCAGATGTGTTAAACATTGCTTATCAATGGATTTTTGTTATGAAACCAAAAAATTTTCAATTTTTTTTACAGAATTAAGCAAGCATCCCAAGACTTTCTGTGAACACTGTATACCAGTCGGTCCACCTTGAAAGATTTAGCATAAGGGGGAGAGAAATTTTACTACCTGAGTAAAACAATAAAATGACATGGTGTTGAATATGAACTGACCTAAAACGAAGATGTTCATGATCACTGCGGAAACAGTCATTCCGACCACAAAGCGGAAGAACATGTAGGTACAGACATTCGGGGCAAAAGCGGTACCAACTCCAAAGGTGGCCTGAACGGCCAAGCCAACGAGAATGATGATTCTTCGACCGTATCTGGAACAAGACCAAAAAAAAAGAGACCATTTTGGGTTAAGCGACCAATGGGATCAATTTAAAAACAAAGTTACAGGAGCTGCAGAATGATTCCCACCTTTTCAAAGGACAGAACGCTTGTAATATATTTGACTTGGAGGCAAAATGTGATTTAAAGCGCGTTTCTAACTGAATCAGCCACAACACTCTGAAAACAGCTGTGACATTCTGTCACACAGAAAGATCAGATAAGACCGATTTTATACTGCCTTTGCAGGTGTGGTGCATGTGATCCTGGAAAATGCCTATGTAATATCTGGCTGCTTCATTGCCCCTTGAAAGGTTTCCACTGTCAGTCTGAAACTAACATTTACACCATGTATGCACGTTCTTGTTATTTATGGAAAAATTATGCAAGCAGCCTCATAACACTGCATGTGTACTGGAGGACTGTGTGCATCAGGCATGGCCTTACTGCCATTGTAAAAAAATTGCTTTACGGGATAGCTTAGTGAATGAATTTAATATACATGTCCTTTTTGGTGTGAGTCAAATTTCATTCCCAGTTAATTTTATTATGGAATTTAAGCACCATAACTGACAATTTTTTTAAAGGCAACTATGCAGTTACAGTACAGTAGCTTTGTAAGGCAATGCTTTGCTGATGCATGTGTCCTATCTGTCTGCAAAAACCAGGAGCCTTGGAAGAAGCTAGAGTTGCATTGTTATGTTCATTCTTACTTATCTGCCAAAACTCCAGACAGAAGAGCTCCGACCAGAAGTCCGAACATGTAGATTGATGATGCAATAGTGTTCAGTTTGGCTTTATTGCACACAAGATCCCACTGTGAACAGAAGAACGACACGTGGCACGAGGACAAAATGAACATGTTTTTTTAAGAAAAAGAAACCAGATCGTACTATTCGCCACATGTTCTAGCTCACTACAAGGCAAATAGCACCCTTCTCCTATTGCATCATCATCATCATCATCATCATTATCATCTTCCCACCACTTCTCCTAATAAGGGTTGCGGTGACACCAGACTATGAAGGTCAACTCAGCTCAGCTATCCTTTTCCATGGCCATTGACAGGCTCATTCTGGGTTATCCCTAAACATTCCCAATGCCAACTGAGAGCTATAATCCATCCAGCATGACTACAGGTGAGGACAGGGACACAGACTGACTGGTAAACTGCAAGTCTCACCATATAACTTGACCCCCATTTATCCACTAGAGCTCGCCAGGGCCTGAAAAACTGCAGACTCCAAACCGAGCCGCCTATCAATCTTGTTTTCACTCATAAAGAGGATCCTGAAATGTTTAGGCTCCTTCACTAAGTACAGACTGCCTCCTCCAATCTGAGAGGCGCAGTTGACTATTTTCAGAGAGTTGGAGACACTGATTCTTATCCCCGCTTCTTCACATTTGGTATCGATTCCCTTTAGTACAGGCTAAAGGTCGTGATTGGATGAGGCAAAAAAGCACATCATCATCTGTGAAAAGCAGGTGTGTCCCTTGTAGCCTCCCGTACTGGACACCTCTTCAGCTCCGCCTGTGCTTTGAATTCCTGTGCATGAAAATCCTGAACAGAAGTGGGGACAAGATGCACCTGTTTTGGATGCCAACAACCTCTCCAAGTGGGTTAAATTTTGTGCTAAGGATGCGGCCACAACTCTTACTGCACTGGTGGATCTGAAGAGCTCTCAATAACAGTCTAGACTTCCCATATTGCTGCGAGCCCTCCCACTGCATGCGCCCAGACCTCCAGTCACATGCCTTCTCCAGGTCCACAAAGCACATGTAGGCTGTGGCAGCACCCAGGGATCCTCACTCAGTGATCCTCAAAGTGAGCCCCACTGATCCATTGCCAGGCCGGAATCCACAATCCTAGGGGAGTCTTCTGTCCAGCACCTCCGCTAGGCTCTCCCAGGAGCACTGAGAAGTAAGATCCCTCTATAGCTGGAAGACACCTTCTGATTCTCCTTTTTAAAAATAATGATCGCCACCTCAGGACAGATGTCATCGCCCCCTGCAGCCTTTCCTCTACCACTGAAGTAACTTCAGTCAGAACGATAGGATCCTGCTTTGCCTCCTTGCTCCTCAAAGCATTCCTTCCAGTGCTTGACAATATCTCCGAAGTTGGTCAGCAGCTCCCCACTACGGCTGGAGAAGCAGGGGAAGTTTTTTTCTGGTTTTGTATCGTACATCTTCTGCAACACAGATTGGCTAGACATTCCCCGCAACCCCTGCCTGCTCATCTGGCCTCCTTCCCACATCCCAACTCACTACTATCCCCTATAAACCTGGTCATTGATCTTTGACTTGGGGTGCTGTTTTATCATGTATACTTATGGACATCTGTGTGCTTTAATATGGCTTTCACTGAAGTCCAATAACGACCCAGCACTTGGCTTTTGATCCACGAGGCTATTCTTCCTAATCTCAGCCCTACAGCCATCACCATCATTCTTCACGAGTACTGAAGTCTCCCAGGAGGACCACAGAATCTCTAGGTCCTCAGCCACCCTCTGTAAGAAGGCTGTGCGCTCCACACTGCTGCGTCACACTCAGCCTTGTGAGCATCCCCGCAGATACCTGAGGTCATTCACCACAGGGATCTCCAGAGTTGGAGGGACTGTCACTGATCAAGAAGTCTGGCAAGGTTGAGTACATCTAGCTGATGCCTTGCTATCTCCCACAATAGCTTGGGCTCCTACCTTTCCAGAGAGGTGAAGTTCCACCTTTTATTACAAGAAATTGAAGAGGACATAGAAAGCAAAGCCTAAGCAATCTTGAGCTTCTTCCAGCTGAAACCTGTTTTGGATATTATTATGCACATTTTGTCACGGTCAATAATTATGGTGGAAGGGAGGCTCCTCACAACCTTAGTTTTCAGAGTGAATGACGATCATGTGCTATCGACTGACACGCCGGCTTTCGTTCATGTCCTGCCCACTCACCTCGGTCACCACTGTGCTGGAGAAGATCTCCTTGCTGTACTCCCAGCCCCCTGCACAGCCCTCTGTCGTGTGGTTCTTGCTCAGCACTAGGGCCTTGCTAAGGTTGGCCAGCTCTTGGGTATCGAGGGCTGTGCAGGAGAGGTCAGGACCCCCCCCTGGTCCAGCAGCTTGGCTGATGTTCAGGGGGAGGGCCTGGTTACCTGCCAGCGGCCATCTGGAGCGACATATGTGGGGGGGCACAGCCCCAGTGAAAACAGACACGAGCGTGTGGCATGCCAGGAAGATCTGTGGAAGGCACATCCATACGTGCAGGGTCTTCTGGAAGTTTCCAAAGCTGCCAATCTTGTCGAGAATATCATCAAAATTCATGGCTGGTGCTTTTTTTTCCACTTCTCCTCCTCTGGAAGCAAAGCAGTGGCTGCAAGCGAAGGAGTAGTCCGAATCTCACCGAGGGAATTATAAAGACATGATTGAATCAGTGCTCTAAAAGAACCTAAAAGAGAGGCACCCAAGCGGCTGAGATGGAATCCAGAGAAGGCTGCTCGTCTGGCTGCTCAGGTTCGAGCGATGTGCCTATAAAGCCAGTTAAGCTTGAGAGTCATCACACCTGCGGTTCGATCGCAGAGAGGGTGCAAGGGATGCCTTCCTGCGCGCACCGGCAATGTGCACTGCACACAGACATATGACTCTCTTCTGCTGGGAGTGACCTGGCTCCTAGGTGGAGTCATCACAGGGGAAGGGCTTTCTGCTCTAGAGGAATAAAAGTGCCGTGCTCATTTGTGCATGATGTTCTAAGAGAGAGAGAACCGTCAACAAAAAGGTTGAAAGAATCACCAAAAAGATGATGTGAGCGTTCCGGAGGCTATTAAATATGAACCGTGTGGTTTGTGCTCTTGTAATACGAGTCACTGGATTCCAGTGGCCAGTTGCACGAGTGTCGCTCTTAAGGATGCATCGCAGGTTGAATTTGTGTCTGTTTTGGGAATCGTTTTTTCACACATTGACATGCAGATAGTCAGTCAATCCATTGGGTGACATACAGTATGCAGCCATATAGGACACCATCTTCTGAGGGCCCCCCCCACCTCCTCCCTTCCCAGGCAAGGTCAAGTTTCTGGGCGGGGGGGGGGAGGGGGGTGCCACCAATGGTTCCCAAAGATGATCAGAGCTGAAATTGTTAGATTAACTAAACTTACATAGACAATATGCCATCAAAGCATGACCATTATCTGGACAACACACATAGTTTACACACACGCAACAAACAAAAAAAATCTATAAATTCTCCTTCTGTAGAAAAGAAGCCATAGAATACAAAAACCCAGGGGGTGACAGAGCGATCTGTGTAATTAGCATATATGTAAATTATGATGCGTTTTTTCACTGGCATCACTAAGTTGCACTTTAACTGGCCTGAAACTGCTCGTCACTCTCGGTCTATGCGTGTGACTTCTGACTGAGAGGGTCTCAGTCTCACTCTGACATGGATTCCCACAATCCATTCAGCCACACCGATCTCATCCTCCAGGGGCCAGAACTGAGCAGACTGGGCTGAACCCTCAGCATTAGTAACTGCTGTAGGTCGTCAAACACAATCTTGCTGAAGATGTGGAGCGTCTTGTAAGTACCTGTTATGTTGCATTCGCTCTCCAGCCGACGGTAGGCAGCGTAAATGGATGCCGTGCACCTCTGGAAATACGTCACATGCAATATTTGTCAAGGCAGCTATTCATTTCCCGACCCGGTTTTTCAGGACTTTCAATAGGACTTTCAAGCCTGTTCTGGATGCCAGGACTGATGACTCCTAATTCATTGGGAAAAGGATGTTCAACCCTTCTGTTTAGCTGGCTAACTTGATGCAATCCAATGTGTGCTCACTTTAATGTGAAATTGCATAATGTATAAATCTGAATAAAGCACAAACTCTACATCGATACTGAATTTCTATACAGCAGGAATATTCCATGCCTACCCATGACCCTGTCCAGGACAAGTGGTTGGAAGATGGACTGATATTTCATTCTTATACACAAGTGTTAATGCGACTGTATGGACACAAATAAATAAACGATAGAAACTGTGGAAGCACAGGTAATAAAAATAAATACTGCATTATATCTTATCAATAACAGCTTTCAGCACATATCATAAAGCTTGCTAAAGCTGAGCTGTGTCCATTAACTCCCAGCAGTGCCTCTGCTCAAGCTCTCAAAATAGTCTCCAGCTTCCCACAAAGGAGTGTGTTATTCCGAACAGGAGCATACACTTCTGGGTAAACCCCCAGTACTGCAGGAGGCAGTGAAAGAGCAGGGCAAACCAATGGTAAGGTGTTCCCCAAATGGGTCGAAGTTCAACTTCTTCCAGAAGATCAGGCCACACCTCCAGCCTGCCTGGCCCCAGAGACACTGGCCCCTGAAGAGCTGATAATGAAGGGGTAAATATGTGAACCCCGACATGGGGGGGGGGGACCACGGAGAGGCCAGGCCTGCTGGGTCTGCACAGCAAAGCGGACAGGAGACCCAAAATGGTAGATGGCAGTAACCATGGAGACGAAGCTGAGAACGTAAAAAAAACCCCATGGGTGAGTCAATGGCGGGAAGCTGCTCTCTGCTGCAGAACAAGACAAACTGGCAGAGGTTCCACCACACTCGGCGCAAAAAACATCTATCTGTGAGTTTCACCCCTAAATCAAGAGGTCCACTGGCACAACAGAAAGAGTAAGATGGCATTAAATATGTATATGAAACAAAGAAAGCTATTCTGGTTTTCTTCCATGGGTATTAGAAGGTTGGTTTAATTCACGCACTTTATTGTCATTGTGCAACACAACGAAATTACTATTGTGACAAGGTGCATTAATAAATACAAAATCAAGCTAAATAAGAAAAAAAAAATGAAAATAAGATAATCGTACAAAATATGTCAGAGTCTGCAAAGATGCCATATACTGTACAATGCTGAATCTTCCAACAGATTATCACTACCCAGAACAGATGACTACTGCCCAGCAACATAAATTATTCCCATATTGCACATATTAATAAACAGCAAACAGTGTATTGTACATCCAATATAACTTATTGTATGCATTCCATGAGAGATTATTTCAGACTGCTCCAGGGACGGAGGAACTCAGAGAAGCAAATTTATACAATCCATCCATCCTTATTCTAGCTGCTTCTCCTGGTGAGGCCTACCTAGGCAGCACCGGGCACAGGGAAGGCGTGCCCACTGGACGGGATGCCAGGCCATCACAGGACAAACCTGCACATTTTTTGGATGGCTGAAAAAGCCTCACTACACACACAACCCTACAGGAGACTAAAATACTTCACGAAAAGTCACTCAATAATCACACTCCACCATAATTTCAGCAAAGAAAGAACACTGAATTGCTGAATCAGGCTCCTTTCAGAGAGGCAGTGCTGCTTTGTAAGTTCTGCACAGAAGCACAGCTGTAGTTAATGGCTTGTGACTCGCGGGCCATGCTTTGGTAGGTGCGGTACTTCTTCTGTGTGAAATGCGCCGGGGCGAGCATAGGAGTGTCCCTGAAGGTTTTCCAATAAGCCCCCAGGGCCCTGAACCACACACAAGAGACATGACTCCCAGTCGGCACGGTTCCTTAAACAAACAAACAGTGACTTCTAAGTGTGGCCATGTCATCTGGCCAAAAAAAAAAGGTGACATACCACTGTCAGTTTCAGGTGCTAATGACGAAGATGGATTTTACACCTTTTACTACCATTGCAAAAAGTAAAACATCTCTCCATCTTTACACTAGTTTCCAGTCATTTATAACCACCTCATTTGACATGCTTGCTGTGCTCTTAATGTGCCCAATGAATTAATTTTAGCTCCAGGAAGCACCATTCACCACATAAGCAAAACTGGGTGAAATCAGGGTCTCACCCGGTTCTATGTAGTATTCTGTTGTACTTTGTCTACTTTGATTAACATGATTCTCTATTTAATTTTGACAGGACCTTAAATGTCCTTTTGCATCCCTAAGGGGTGTCACCAACCGTGAGCTTTAGGGAGCACTAACACAGAAAGAAACTTAACACATATATATCGCTGGTCTTCACTGTGAAATGAATTCAAATCCCACTTCTCACATTTCAGCAATCTGCACAAATTCAAATTGTTTGTTCATTCCTTTGTTTTGTTTTGGGCTTACTGCGGCCTGCACTCCCTATGTGGTAAAAGACCACTAGCACAGTTCTGTTATGTGAAGCTCTGCAGTGCTTTTCGAGCAAATCGTTCTGATTATGTTCATGCTTTATTTAAGTTGCAATTGTAGCGCATGTACTGACGAATAAACAGTTTTAACTAAATATAGTCAGTGACCTCAGAACAATAACATTCTCTTGCTGACTGACATGGCCGTGGCGACCGGGTGATTGGCAGATCCCACAGTAACACCACGTTTACCCCACACACAGTCTCTCTGTCATCTTTCCAGTTACCCCCCTCCCACCTCAACATCGCACAACAACATGAAAATGGGATGTGCGAGATATTCCTGGTGCACAGCCCGAAACATCCTGAAGATGGCGCTATGTCTAAGAGCACTCAGTCACACACTACAGAAACTCGGTCCGCCGAAAGCGGACATCTTTGGACTGCGGCAGGAAACCAGAGTATCGGGGGGAAACTTCATAGAGAGAATCTACCGACAAGAGCCCAGGGGGAACATTCAAGCTGCACACACAGCAGTAGTGTAAGAGTCAAACCTTCAGGCCTGTAGATGACAAAGGTCAATAGGATTCACTGAAGCACCATGCTGACCTCCAATATGAGTGATAAAATGCATACAACTGAAGATTGTGCTTTTCCGGAGCAAAACTTTTCGAATGAAAATAACTCTGCCGTTCCTCTATCCTCCAGATAGCTTAGCTTCCTCCAACCGTCTAAAGTTGGGCTGGAGTCCTTAAAAGGATCCTAATTGAGTGTGAGGGCCCTTTAATGAGATGGGGCGCCGCCCCGGGTTGTCCCGGGCCTGGGAAATGATTCAGAGACATGGGGATTCTGGATCTGAAGAGCACTGATGGGAAGTGAATTAATTATTCAGGCATTTTCCCCCTTTCGTGAACTCGAAAACTGTGACCGGGAGAAAAAGATGTGCGGAAAAGATTTTCAAAAAATGAAAACGTCATAATAAAAATGATGCTTTCAGAGAGAGAGAGACATCAAATTAAAATTTTAGCAACAGTAAACAGCACAGCCCCAAAGCCTAGAAAAAGGCAGGACTATTTCATGGAGAATGTAAAGATTTGCCAGTTCGCGCCACATGACCCGGTATTTAAAGGATAAGGCTACAGTGTAGCAACATACACAGACCACAGCTGTGGCTCTTTGAGGGAAGAGGGAAATATTTCACGTTTGGACCTGTGCAGCAGGCGAAGGTGTCTCTGCCTGGGAGACAGAGGGGGGCTTTGTGCCCCTCCGCTAGGTCAGCCCTCTCTCCTTCTCTCTCCCCCTCCCACTCGCTCTCTCTCGAACACACACAACACGCTCGTTCAAACGCTGTCCGACGCGAGCGCTAATAAGATGTCCTCGCTTCTACAGAACACCCTCCTGTTCATGCTGGCGCAACAGGTAGGAAACGGCAGATATATCTTCTCTGGCATGACTCACAAGTGGCAGCTGTGTGGGATGCCCCTCCAGATGCGTTAAGACAAGGTGGCGGGGGGGGGGTACTTTTATGACACTTGACACCCTTGTCTTTTAACGATGGGATCAGACAGGGGAAGGTGTTGACATGCTTACAGCAAACAAATTAGGCACAAGGGAAAAGAAGAAGAGTTTGGCAGACACTGACATTCAGAATGGCACAGAAACAGCATGTACAAGCAAACACTCCGGAGGATGACGTAAACAAACGGTGTCACTCTAGAATGACAGAATATTACATTTGCTAGGATACTTCAGTGGACTGGAAACAAAAATATTATTTAAAGGCTATGAGATGTTTTTTTTCTCCAGTAGAGATGGATTGAAAGCTGAGTGTATGGTGGGACTGGTGACTAAAAGGCTGCACTTTGGGGGTGGGGGTCAGGTTTAGGATGGATGCTGACTAAAGAGAGGTGGTTGGGGGGGGGGGGGGGGTTCCATTCAAACCAAAGCGTTCTCATGCTCTGAGGGGATCTCATTCTGTAAACCAGACAGAAAGGCCTCAGACTGTTTTTTTTGACACGACCTTCGCCGACCCCAAGAAGCACCAGGGTGTCGATACAGTCGGACAGGCCAGGACAGCAGTGACAGTGCAGGGATCTGAACAGGAGTAAACAAACCTTTTTAAATGTTTTTCTTCGTTACTCGCCTGCAAATGGTCACTTTTCGGGAGCAAAACCAGGAACATCTGCAGCATGAACGCAGAGACTGTTAAGCGGAGATGATTACTCCACTGCATGTTGAATTTCAGTGAAATACCACTGAGCATTATGGTACAAAGAAGCCAGTTGTTTACATCGGGGGGGGCGGGGGGCGGGTCTGAATCCGTTTTCTGTACTCACAGGCCACCTTTAACTTGCTTCCTTCTAAATAAATTGCTCTATTAATGGCTGAACGGAACACATACATAGCATCCATTTTTTATGGTTATAAGAAAAATAAATCATACAGGATCAATTTTCTGTTTTTCCTTAGATTCTGTGCAGAAGTTAGTACAACTAGACCTTGTGCTACACAACTTTAAATTAAGCTAACGAATAGGGGGTACATTGGGTATCATCCTAAATAAACTTTAACATACTGTAAATGTAAATTTTACAACGGTAAAACAGGTTTTACATTTTTACATTCCGATTGGTTTCGGGCCGATTCGGGAGGAGATTTCCGGGTTTCAGGGGGCTTGCAGATGCCAGCCTGATCCCACTGTATCCAGATGTTCTGCAGGGTGTGGAGTCAGGCGCTGGTTCCGGCCCCGAGCGATCGCCAGCCGCTGTGCCAGTGGCCGTGCAAATGCGGCCCCAGGCCCCAGTGCCCCCCAGGGGTCAGCACGGTGCTGGACGGCTGCGGCTGCTGCAAGACCTGCGCGCGGCAGGTGGGCGAGGCCTGTGACGAGCGGCATGTTTGCGACCCGCACAAAGGCATGTACTGCGACTTCTCTGCCGACCGGCCGCGCTTCCAGATCGGCGTGTGCGCTTGTGAGTACTGGTCACATCACCTTAAACCCCATTAAACATCGTGGAAGCTGGTTGCAAGCTTTTAAGCGGCAAATCCCGACATTGCAGATTTTTGTGGTTCCACCACGTTCGGCGTCGATTCTGGAATGTGTCCAAGATTCTCATTTAATGATTTCAGGAAGAGGTCACCTAAACCCAATTTTATTAGTGATTCACCTTTGCTTTAGGGCTGCCACTAACGACTGTTTTTCTATCAATTAATCTATCGACTATTTTGCAGATGGTTCGATTAATCTAAAACACTAATTTTCCTCCAGAAAACCAAATTTACTGTTCATTCAAGTTAGTTTGTTGTTGTCAAAATAAAATTGTCATTGCATTGGATAACGGACATCAGCTTTTCCGCACTATACAGACGTTACTTACAGCAACATTTTGAGAAGCAGATTAGTAGTATGCCTTCAAAATATTAATGAGGCATATTGTGATGCCGAAAAAAGTTAGCAATCTGTATAAATTTATTGATGCTGATGCATTTTCAGCGTCGAAGTCATCGCCTACGTTGACTAATCACTGCAGCCCTACTTTGCTTAAATGCAATCTGACGGGGTCTTAATTCTTAACAAGCCTGTTGATATTGGACTGAGCACTGCTAGATCCGGTTTTGGGTTTGCTGCTATGTATCCCTGTATCCCAGACATGATGGCGGTGGGCTGTGACCTGAATGGGATTCTCTACGACAACGGTCAGGCCTTCCAGCCCAACCCGCTCTACAAGTGCATGTGCATCGCGGGTGCCATCGGCTGTATGCCGGCCTTCACCCAGAAGCCTGCAGGCCTGCTCGGTCCCGCCCCCCTCCGCGCCGCCGTGAACACTGCTAAACAGCAACAGGACACGAATTACGGGACCATGCCAGGTGTGTGTTTGCACATTCCTAGTACGCATTTAGACCGCTAGTTTGGTCTAAAGTGATTCTCTAGTTCAGGCATCGGTTAGTCAGCATGGAATTTGAGCAGCACAAATTAACGTTCCTTTTAAAAAATGAATTCAGCTTATTTTTTGACCAACAAATCTCAACATGAACCTAAATTTCTAAATCGAATGTATAAGTTTCACACGCAGTGCGTTTGGTGGGAGAGAGAAGGTGTGTGCCGATACCGTCCTTACGGTGCCTCTAATAGTAATAATGAAAGCTTACAGGGATCGTCCTTTAGCCTGGAAGAAGAACTGCCTGGTCCAGTCCACTCCCTGGAGCCCATGCTCTCGGACCTGCGGGATCGGCATCTCCATTCGGGTCAACAACGACAACAGCAAGTGCGACATGCGAAAAGAGCGGCGCCTCTGCCTTCTGAGGCCATGTGACAAGGCCACGCTGAAGAATGTGAAGGTGGCTATTCAAAATCCACACGCCTTAAAGTCTAAAGTTACTGTCAGCTTTCTGCCTGCTACGTACGATCTTAGAACGCAGAACCACGAGTCCGGGGACTTTTTTAACAAAACACAAATACGATTTAAGATCCTGGCTAGATGCCTGTTTTTAAAACTGTGCCAGACCACATAGAGCTGAAATACCTGCTGAATACCTGCTGAATGAAGTGCAGGTGAATCTCACCATCACTGTTCTAAGGCTGCCTCTATGTTGTCTGACCCATAGATTGCCAAAGGAAAGACCTGCCAGCCCAAGTTCCAGGCAAAGAAAGCAGAGAGGCTGCGGCTCTCGGGCTGCTTGAGCGTCCAGAGTTATCGGCCCACCTACTGCGGCGTGTGCAGCGACCGCCGCTGCTGCGTCCCCAACGGCTCGCGCACCGTGTCGGTGCGCTTCAGCTGTGCGCCTGCAGGGGGCGGTGCCCCCACCAGCGTCCGCTGGAAGATGCAGTGGATCACGTCTTGCGTATGCCAGAAGGCGTGCAGCCGACCTGGGGACATGTTCACAGAGCTCCGTCTACTCTAGAACTCACCCGCACAGAGGCAGCACCCTCCCCCCAACTCACTCCCACGGGATGCTGGGAGAAATGCTGGGTCACCTGCTGGCCGCATTCACTGACTGATAGTGTGTTAAAGAGTGAAAGCATTGTTTAGAATATAAAAGGAACTATTGGTTACAAAATAAGGAGATGTGTGTGTGTTTTTTTTTTTTTAACACAAACTGGGAAACACTCCCCATTGTGAATTACAAGGACTTCAAAAGGGGGAAAAAACAGAGGAATTAACCTCCATTTGAACTCATGGTAAACTGAAATGAATAAAAACATTCATATCTCTATAACACTGAATGAGCGACTTCATATTTCAATTTACCCATTCAGTCTAATGGGTATACTTCAGGGTAGACACTCCATCCCATTCAGGGTAGACACTCCATCCCATTCAGGGTATACACTCCATCCCATTCAGGGTAGACACTCCATCCCATTCAGGGTATACACTCCATCCCATTCAGGGTAGACACTCCATCCCATTCAGGGTAGACACTCCATCCCATTCAGGGTAGACACTCCATCCCATTCAGGGTAGACACTCCATCCCATTCAGGGTAGACACTCCATCCCATTCAGGGAAGACACTCCATCCCATTCAGGGTAGACACTCCATCCCATTCAGGGTAGACACTCCATCCCATTCAGGGTAGACACTCCATCCCATTCAGGGTATACACTCCATCCCATTCAGGATATACACTCCATCCCATTCAGGGTAGACACTCCATCCCATTCAGGGTAGATACTCCATCCCATTCAGGGTAGACACTCCATCCCGGAGACCATCACACCCCTGACCAGTGTAAGTGGCTAGAAGTATAAATCATGATTTAAGGTAAGGGCCAGTTTTTCCCTTTTAAATTGTTTATACATTTTCATAATAAAGCAGAGAAAAAAACCATCCAGCAAACTGAGGACAGAAGTAGCTGCCTGAATCCATGCTCTGCTGGATCATTCCGCGGCTGTGTCTCATAGCCTCGCTCACTATCCTGATGGTAACATGTCCACTGCCACTTCATTTAGACTGCTTTCATTTGACCTTACTTATCGATATGATCTCATGGTACTAAGCAGCACTGAATCAACAAACACATATTCGTGTAGATGCACAAAAGATCTTGCTCTATAATGGCACATTTTCATGAGCTGGCCCAGTGTTGCAGGATAACATAGACTTTACTGTTTCATACAGATATTTTTTTTGGTAAGACTAATTTTCATATAACTTCACCTTAATAGAAATCAAAAGAAGCTAAATACCATATGCCTCTGCTGGGGATTTGCCAACAAAAATAGTTGCTTACAGGGAGACTAGCTAAATATTTTAGTAAATGCTTATAGGAAAACTAGCTACAGTAGAATCTCCTGTCAGGGGTATCCAGAAATTGTCAAGATTTCATAAAATTACACATCAGGGTTGCATTTCGATAATATAAATATCTAGTGCATAAACAAAATAAGTAACTTCTACCTGAGTAATCAGGACATATACTACATTTCGAGAATCATTAGAGGTCTCGTCAAGGAGACGTGAAGACATGTCTGAGTAATATTATATGATGCATCACATTATTAAATGTGTGAGACGCCTACAAAGCAAGCTTAAGCCGCCATAAACGACACGCCTTTGACTCACTCGATCCAATCGACAGTCACCGTAAGCTTACAGAGGAGCGCAGTGATTACTCCGCAGTTGCATCACACCAGGCTTCCACTGCACATCGGCACAATGCAACCCGACAATCCAGCTCCCGGCTGAACTCGACTCAGCCAGCTGAGGAAAGGAAAGCAAAACAAGCCCCCATCTATTGTTCCGCAAGGTAACTAGAAATGACTCAGGTCATTTACAATTACTACCTGTGTGATGTTCCTTCTGTAATAAATGGGAAGACAAGCAAAGACATTAATCAGTGTGAAAGACACCCTCAATTAGTATTAAACATATTATTATGCACTGTCTCAATAAAAATGAGTAAACTGCCTTATTACACATATGTTCACTTGAGCAACAATTCTCATGTTACCACCGATTGCTTTCTGGATGTTATTAAGGGTAAATTACATGATACACTCTGCACACAAAACCACATTATCCACTAATCCATCAGGTGTTGTGTTTTTCAAGTACATGATTTCACTGCAGTGATTTCAATTGATTATTTATTATAAATGATTTTCTTGGGCATAAAGACATGTGTTTAGGAACAAACAAAATAACATTACAGTATAAATCTATTCACAGTGACTGGTTAAGCACAAGCATCCAATCTAAGATCTAAGATGGTTGGTAAATAAGATGCATTTCGCTACAAGGTCAAACCAAAATAGCCACACACAAAAACATACAAACACACGTTTAAATTGCTTATAGTGACTCCATTCATTTTCCAACCGCTAATTTGCGTTTATGAAGTACAGATGGTAAATATCTTTCAGCTGACCGTAGGAGTGAGACAGAGCATTAGGTGGCGATAGTGAGCCTGGGCACGTCTGGGGTCAGCATGCGCTTGGTGGCGTCCAGCTGACTGTATTCCTCTATCAGTGAAGATAGAGAGGAAATGGCCTCTGTGAAACAGCCCTGTTCCATACCCTCAACATGCAGGTAGTGATGCAGGTGGGCCTGAAGGTGAGAGGGGGGCAGACAGGAGGCTCTCAAACTCAGTACGTTCTGCTCTTTGTCCTGCAGAGTCTCCTGATTACTCAATTCATTACAGTTTTACATATAACAGTTTTTAATTTGTTTACTTATAGCTAAATAGTATTAAAACAAGGTGCCGGAACATATTTGATGTATGTTTTTATTTTATTTTGGCTAGTTTCGGAAACAATATTTAAATTTATTTCGTATGCGAAAATGTTTTTTTCACAGCGCTCGGGTGCTTTTACCTTCTTCCTGTAGAGCTTCATGAACCTGTCCTTGAGTTCCAAGAAGGTGGGCTTCACGCAGGTGTTGTTGGCCAGAGCCAGCAGGGAGTGGGTGTGGCCCACGGGGGGGACTGAGCACAGGCTGGTTTTCCAACCTTCCTGGTTCCAGGACACGAAGGGCAGGGAGGGTTTTAACCTGCAGCGGGGGGCAGATCAACAGCTCACACAAGATGGCGTCGTTCGACGCCTCAGTTTTCTGTGTTATGAAACAACACAAGGTCACTATCTGCAAATGACCTCAAAAAAATATCACTGACTTTATTTCAAAGATGCAGATTCAATTCAATTTCAAGATTCAAAGAACTTTATTAATCCCAGAGGGAAATTACTTTATCTTGGTTATACAGTTGCTCTAATTAATTAATTTACCGAAGCTTCAAGATGCAGATTCACATGCCTGATTTACACCTCGATGGGATACAGATATGTCCTTTCATACGGACATCAGCTTCTCTTGACAAATGACCATGGGGGGGCGTCTTAAGGGAACAGGCTGAACGCCACCCCCGTAAAGTACAGGATTCATATTTCGCACCAGTGCTCTCCAGTGAATGGCAACGTTATATCAGAGTTGTTGGCAATTGCACAGAGTCTAAGAGTCAGTAAAGTTCCTGTTTGGGATGCAGAAAGGCTCCTTTAAGCTGGGCTGCTCAACCCTAGAGAGCACGCGGGCCCACCTCTCGATGTTCCTACGAAGGTCAGATACTTGAACATTGCCCCGGACAACAAGCGCACAAGCCAAGTAGAGGCTGTGCTTGGGGTCTGCCCGGATGAGCTGGTGGTCTCTGCTGAAGGCATCTGTGAACATCTGATCCAGCCTGAGCATAAACACAGCAACACAGAAAACACACGTCAGGATAATCATCCTGGCTTGGCAGCCGACAGCGTATTTTTAATTCATGCTGACATTCTGAACCTGAAAAGATTACAATCTCACCATTTTTCACTTAGTGCACCTGCCTAATGCAAAGCATACTTTACAATGCACGTAAAATATCAAAATGTGGGACACTCACATCTATTACTATTTTGTTTAACCTGGCACAACACGGCCCTTACGGTAAGAAGATTCTCATTCACGACTGTATATAAAGAAGTTCTTTAATATAGAGCAGTACGAGATCTCCAAGGGGAGAGTGACGGAGGAAAAGCAGAAGCGTGCAGACAGCAGACAGACCTCCTCGGCGGGACGCTGACGTCCGCTAACGTGTACAGCGGGGTGAGACTGGAGACCAGATAGTGCAGCCGTGGGAAGGGCACCAGGTTCATGGCGATCTCATTCAGGTCCATGTTGAGGGATCCATCGAAACGGGCGGAGCTGCGGGAGTGACGGGCAGTCGGGGCGAAGCTTTCAGCTAACATGCCCAAGAAGCCACACTTCCACTTACGTGTCGTCAAACAGCAAAAGCCTGGATGCGACCAAGCCTTGCTAACAGGAATATGTAGCGATGCACCAAAATTTTGGCAGCCGATAATATTTGGCTCAAAAAAGCCAAATAGCTGAAGCACTTTTTGAAGACCGAAATTACTGACCAAAATTGTGACGTTTAATATTGGAACCGTGTTTTTTGACCTCCTTCAACTGCCAGCTGCCACATACTTGGGTGCATGACACCTTTCGTTTTTGCTAATGGGACAGCGTGTAAGCAAAACGCTCAAGAAAATAATGGGAAGTCAGTAATCAGAGTCGCTGTCACCACAAAAAAAGCTGTTTACGTTACGTTATACATTTACTTTTAAACTAAAGGCACTTGTGTAAAATGCAATCGGTGGGAGTTGTTCAAAAAAGCCACCAAAGACATGCATGGACTTTGAGATAGTGGCTAAGTGTCTTATTTGTTTTGCTATGCCTGATGCAGTGGGTTTTATGTTCATTGTTTGTTTTTTATTTTTTTTTTGACATTTGAACAGTGTCTAGATAATGGTTCAGAAAAAATAAAACCCACTTTTCTCCATCTTGCTTTGTTTTAATGCATAAGCTCAAAAGCAAAGTGAATTGAATACATTAATTTCAACACATTGATCAATAAATTGATCAAGTAATTACCCAAAGTTTATTTCAGTGTTTGGCTGGAAATAAGCATAGGCTGTATGAACAGCTAAGGCTGTATCTCAGACTCGCCTTTTAACAGCTATTTTCGTTCCTCCCCTAACCCTTTGACTTTCCTTAAGAGAAAATTATTTTCTACAGAGGCAGTAAAATTAGGTAAATACTGCACTAGCTGCCATTTCTGTTGCTGTGTAAGTCAAGCTGCTGACGTGAAAGTGACAGAGTGCGGCCTGCAGGTACCTGGTCAGATTAAGCAGCAGGTTTGCCACGATGTTGTTCATGGCATCGAAGGGCTTCTCTGCTCCGCAGGCCCCACCCTGGCCTGAGATGACAGTGCTGTCCTTCTTTATAACGTGGCCAGGCTTTCCCTGGTGGGACATGTACCGGATCTTGTTCACTATCTCGACCAGGGACTGGGGGGGCAGAGAGAAGAAGAGAGGCGTGGAAAGGTGAGGTGAAGCTGAGGGAGAGAAAGCGAGTCCGTAAACGAGGGCAGAGAGCGAGGGAGGGGCTCTCGGGAACGCGGCGCTCACCTGGTTATCCACAGGCAGGACGCAGTCCGCACGCTCACTCAGCTCTCGCATGGCCAGGACGCTGTTGTACGGGGACGTGATGACGTCGTCCTCAGCGGAGGGGTACACGGACGTCACAATCCTGTACACCTCGGGAAACTCATCCTCCAGGAGTCTCAGCACGTAGGATCCCAGGCCAGATCCAGTTCCTGGCAAAGAAATATTTTAAAACATTGTTAGAAAAATTTAATATTTGTGTTATGAAGTCTGCATGTAGGCCAGTTTTGGACAGAAAAATCACACAACATCCATACTCACGTTCTCTTGCTGCATCTATAACCATTTACGTTGCATCCATCCATCCACTAACTGCTTATCCTCGTCAGGGTCACAGGAATTCACATCACAAATTGTATGTAATTATGAATTACTTACTGTATATTGCAAATACAAACATCAGTCCGTACTGCAAAGCATTAAGCATTAAGATTAACATTAGCATTAATAAATAGCAGACTTTAATATACATATAAAGGAATAAATAGCATAGAGCAATACAGGCAGTTCTCGACATGCAAACGTGATCCTTTCCGCAAACCTTTACTAAAAATGCATTACGATCAGTGGCATTATAAATAGGGAGGCTGTTAGTTTAACTACATTTCCCAGCAGTGAGGTCATTACTTCGTCATTACTTTCAAAACCAAGTAGCTTTTATACTGTGACACTGTCTATGAAGCAAAGTAGCAGGGTAGTTCTGACAAGCACTACATCTCCCCGGGCAGATTCATATTTAATCAACCAAATCATGTACATCGTGCTACTTTGATTTCAATGCATGTCTCTGGCCAATTACAATCTAATGTCACACCCACAACTTGCTCAAAACCGGCTCTATTTTTGGAAACACCGTTTTCAAACCTCGATAACGTCATGAAATTAAGAGAAACGACTGAAAAATTGTATGTATTCAAATGCTTACTGTGTACTATACAAACATGCAGTCAGAATCAATGTTGTTTTTGGGGCCTTTTCCGCTTTTCTTTCAGAACTGATTCCGATTGAACGCAATGGCAGTGTTTCTTATGAGAACTATGATGCTACCTCTGCATTCAGACCATGCAAACATGTCGAGCCTCTTTTGCAGGTGGTCTCAAGTCGTCCTTTATTTGTAGACTGTGCTCCTATTGGATGGACTTACATTTTTTGCTTTCCAAACCAGTGAAGAATATTGAAGACAACAAGGGCAACATACACATTACAATAAAAATAATGCAAAAATAATAATAAATACTAGAAAAATTTGGGAGATCATTACATTTTACAGTAACTCCAATGTAGTTATGCTACTTTTGCAGTCTGTTATGTAACTTGCTAAATTTCTCTGATGTATAGAATTCATGTAGCTCAACTATATTTTTGGAGAGTAACTAGCAATGTAGCTACCACATTTTTAAGTAGGTAACCCAAAAAGTCATGATGAATTGATTATTAAGGCAATTCAATGCATCAATCTGTAAAGTCAGAATAAATTTTTGGGGGTATAAAAAAATGCTCCTAGTTTTGGGTTGCGTGCTTTTCGCACTCACATGCTACATGCAAAAGGAGCAGTGCTGGCACGCAGATTTCCAAAATAGGGTTAGGTTCATTTTTATTAGAAGGCAACACTACTTGATGATCACTGAGCTATGACACTCTTGGGAAACTTGCCACTGCTTTGTAGTGCTGAGTGCTCCCTCCCGCTACGCTCCTTTTGGGAAATGCCCGTGTTTCGTAATGCAAAAGAAGTTCTTTTTTTGCAAGCTACGGTAGCAATGGTCAAGACCCTGAGGTGGCGAGCTAGCTAGCCAGGTAAAAAGTCATGCTAGCCTTAGAGACTGCATTGGATGATCGGCCATTTTCCGTAGTGGAGCATGAGGGATTTTGTGGGCTGACTCAGCACTTAGGAGATGCCTCAAAGCATTGGCCTGCAAGATGTTTATAATTCATTATTTATTCTGATCCACAGACCAATCTTTTAGTTTTCCACAGCATAAAACGACTATTCAGGAAACCTTATATTATTATTAATTTTATTAATAATTGTTATTAATTATTAAAATTATAGCATAAAACACATAAGCCAAATATATACTAGAAATAAGTAGGAAAGTATACATATAAAGAAAAAATAGAAATTATAAATTTATCTGTTTGCTTTAGTCCTTCTGGAGCTCTATATCTTGCGTAATTCTTTTTGTCCGGGTTTACAGAAGTCAAGAGCTGCCTGTATCACAATGTTCGATTTAACACATGATGTGAAATGTAATGTTTCTTGCCAAATACTACTGTGTGGAAGGATAACAGTGCAGGCCGAGAGGCCCTGTTCTGGAAGGCACCCCCGCAGTGGGGCACAGCCCTAGCGAGCCTCACCTCCCCCCATGGAGTGGATGAGGAAGAAGCACTGGAGGCTGTCGCAATGCTCCGCGGCCCGGCGCACCTTCTCCACCACCTGCTCTTGGCACGCGGGCCCATATATCCGGTGTCCAACAGCCCTGTATGGGAAAATGAGGCAGAAGCTGCACCCATTCGTATTCACCTGTGAACATGCGATCATTTCGGGGACCCAGCAGGACAACAGGACAAAGGACTCTGCAATCTGTTATTTAAAAGAGCGGCGTGTCCATAAAGAGCTGAGTACATATGACATGCCACTCAAGCCTGAGCTGTCAAATGCCAACACCCTGAACAAAGGGAACAGCCCGAGTCATTACCAAGAGATGAACTGTCCTCCTGCTTGTATTGAAATAGAACTACTCACTCCACCTTTAATGACACTGCAGGTACAGAGCTCTCTACTAAAAGTATATGGAGAATAGAGTACATGTACTATACAGGCACACCTGAGGGCAGGGAGTCTTTGTCCAACTCTACAAAAGCTTAATTATCAATGCTGGTTGAGTGTCAGGTGAGTCACTTAATTAAGATTAGAAAACAAAATGCTTTCAGAGAAGCACTGATGTTCAGACACTTCAAATGACAGCCCAAAGCCCACAGAGACACGACTCTGTACTGTCACGCAAATTCACATTGGCTTATGCTGACAAAGAGTTTGGCCACTCGTGCCCATCCGCACCAGTTGTTGCCGGACCCTGACACATCTGTCACCAGCTGCGTGTTGTCGAATACGTCTCGCAGAGGGCCCTGCAGAATCTCGTTCACGACACCTTCCTCCATGTCGATGAGGACTGCCTGTGGAGGGAGCAGCATGGCGGAGAAGGTGGGGGCTTAAGGGGCGGGGTAGGGATGACAGAATACGGGCGAAGAGACACTAACACCCAGGGCATTGTAAATCACAGTCATCTACCCTAGCCTTGAGGGATCGGATCTTTCCACCAGTGATGTCACTGTTCTCCCCGTCACTTCTCCTGCAAAAAAAATCACATAGAAAAACTTTAGCTCTAACTACTAACGTGGTGTTTCAGATTAATGTTTAAAGTGAAAATCCATTGTTACCTGGTGTCAACATTTCTAAAGAAATTGCTTAATGCTTCGTCATAAATTCCTTTCTAAAAACACAAAAGCAATATAAATGCAAAATCCAAACTTTTAAAGCAATATTGAACTTTTCAACACATTTTACTAAACTAAAATAGTGTACATTATTGTATATTTTATCAAACAGACAGGCATTTGCGAACTCATTGTAATCTGGCTGACAGTCTGCCAGCCAAGCAGTCACGTGTAGTTACACTCACTTTATTGACGTGAGCGTGTTCCCGTAATGCCAGATCCCAGAACCTGCAGCCCACCTGATTACCACACTGGCCGACTGGGGAGAATCATGGTAAAAACACGGGGCTAATAATCAGAAGGCAAGCAAGCGTTTTCTGCCAGTCGTTTTTTAAAATGTTTCTTTTGATTAACCTGCGCAATATGATACCAAATGCAACATTAACTAAAGTGTATTTTAAAACAGTTCAGTCGTATTCACAAAGTACTGTAATCCACATTTGTTAAAGCTAGGACGAAAACTTGACTTAATAAGACAGGAATATACGGCAGTAAATTTTTGTGGTCAGCTAAATCCTACTAGGCAGTAACTTCAAACCAGACGTCAGTGATACACTATTTATCTTACCTTGCACAATAATAGACTGTGTCATCTCTTGTTAGCATAGCTACGGTATAACAGAACAAAATAGTTCTCATTCAACATGTATGCCTATTTTTCCCAAAAATGGATATGTTGTTCGCTAACTTATAGCTCTGTTTTTGTCAGCTGTGTAACCACTGGATACCGCTGAAGCGCGAGGCTCAAGCCAAGCCGTCGTTGGTTGATGACGTTGCGTCGTAGAAGCGGGAAAGGCTGCTTCCCAGCGCTTAGCATATCCGGGGTCTGGATTGGTTAAAATGTGTCACATGGGTAACTTTCGCTAGGCAGAGCTGAGAAAAAGGGTCGGCATTTGTACTTAATTGCGTGGTCACCCACAAGATGGCAACATACTCACAGATTTGAATTGATCGTTTGAGCTGCTGGTTTATTGTATGAAAAAAGAAAAAAAAACTTGTGCTCTCTGTGATTGATAAGTATTTTTCATATGTCTACATTTAGGGACGTCTATCGATTCTCCAGATGCTTATCTTGGTCTGGGTCAGCTGGATCCTGTCCCAGGGAGCAGAGACTTTGAGCCTCATAAATGCATATCATATTGCTTCCCGAACCCAGACCAATCCATTTATGTTCCAAATGTTTCATTCAGGGGCCCTTTACGGCTCCTGAGCACAGGCCACAAGACTGGGGAACACCCTGGATGGTATGCCAGTGCATCCCGGGGCGCATACATGAACACAAGCACACACTACGAGATTAAACCTGCAAAATATAAGGAGGACATGCACACCCAGAGAGCAGATTCAAACCCCCAGCCCTGAGCTAAGTGCCAAACTTTCTAAGCCAATGAATCAAACACTTTTCTTCAGACAAATGACCCTTTATTGTGGCTTATCGACATACAATGACACCAGCAACAGCAAAAAACCATATGTGGAAATACAGTGTGTAAACAATATGGCTTTGTATGAAAGTACTACTGATACTATGCTGTTGAAATGCATAAAAATATGGCGGTGAACTGGCTTTGATCATAGCTAAAGTGAATGACTTTATTAAGGTTGCTGTGATAGATTGTTCAAAATGTATTCTTTGATTTATTTTCAAGGAATAAATGAAATGAAGAACATCTTTTTAAAAACAAAACTTGCGCAAAACTTCTGCACTCAATGTCATTTTTTGAAATGAGAGAAACAATAATACAACATTGTGTGGACCAATTAAGTAGTCAATTAGTGGCGATAATTAAATTTTGTTTACACAATAACAATATAGTGAAAAAAACATTTCCTGAATTTGATGGAAGACATGAGCCTGTTTTTTTAATATCAGTTAGCTCAGATTTAAGTTTTTTAATAAGTTGTGAATGAATGAGGAGATATTAGTATTTAAACTGAAGAAACCGAGATATAGTGACTGTAGTTTTGGGCATTTTTCTTTATTTGAAAGTGTCTGTCAGCATCATTAGCTGCCGCAAATCACTATCAAGCAGCTGGACAGGAGCCAACAGCGACTGCCCCATTGACCAATGCTGCTTTGCTGAAGCTTACTGGTGTCTCATTGATCACCACGTTTCTCATGCAGCCAGTGAACATCCTGGTAGCTGCAAGGGATTGTGGGAGCAGAGTTGCTGGGGAAAGAGAAAGCAGGGAATTGAAAACAGCCCATGACTTGTTTGTGTCTTTGTACAATGCAATGCTGGTTCTTCGACTAAAAAATATATATATATATATATTTAGTGTTCAGTTGATGCTTGAATTGATCTTATATTAAAACTAAACAAGAATCGGTACAGTTTAATGACATATGAGGTGGGATCAACCAATCAGATATCTTGGTCCCGCCTCCTCCAGTTGTTTCGACCCACCTCCTCTACAATCTGATTGGTTTTCTCTCTGAATCAATAATTTTTCCTTCTGCCCTCAGAACATTTTTGTGTAAGTAAAACTTATATGATCGCTCATACATCTTAAGTAAGACTGGTATGAGTAACAACACCCCTGAAGGCAAAGCAAGAGATCAGTGAGAAAGTTGTGAGAAAGTTTGGGTGTTTTAGCTCGGAAAACTAACCTTCTTCCCAAGAAGTGCTGACTGTTATTGTTATGATGTGGGTTTGATCCCCAGACAACCCAAAACTGTTATACTGAGATTTTGTGCATAATATACACTGGAAATCTACTGGACCACCAACCTGGGGCTCCCCCAATAAACACAGGGGTCTTGCCATCCGCAGCCCTGGGGTTGAAAGGTCCCACAACATGGTTCACTTCTGAATCCACGTCCAGTTGCACGACACTCGATTCTCTGATCACTGTGAATTGGAGACATGTAAAGGTCACAGAAACACACGTGGGGAACGCAGTAGTTCTGTAGGCATGTTCGTAGTTTCCATATAGGGCTGGCAGGAGAGCTATTTTTAATGTCTTTGAAATGCCTACAATTTGTAGAGGATAAAGAGTGTGAGATTTAAAAGGGAGACATTCTATATTTAAACATCTTTTATTTTTCCCAGCATACCTGTGATTCTGTGCCACCTGCCATCGCAGATTCCTTGTCTGGGAGAAACTCGGGTGGAGAATTCTTGCACACCATTGTTCAGCACAACCACGACCTTGAGTGGGAAAGAGTGGAACTCTGCATTCAGGTCACAGATTGTACATTAAGGCGAATGCAGGTTTGATAGTTATTTGGCAGCTGTATCTATCTCTGCGGCTGTGTGCTGGGAGCCACAGGGCTCTGCGTACCTCTCCCTGGTGCATGTACATGCTGAGATAGTCCTTCAGGTCAGTATAGACATGAAGCAGAATGCCTGAAGCCACACGGGGGCGCACTTCCAGCACCAATTCAAACTTCAATCCCAAGTTGAAAGAGTCATCTGAAGGTGATGAAAAATAAATCATTCAATAAACAAACCAGGCAACCCACAAATCAGGTTGTTTGTCTCCTGCACTGCGGATGACTTGACACCTCAGACCTCTGGCCTGGAATGTCAGCCTGCAAATTCTGACCGCAGAGGCACGCATGTGGGTGAAACCGAGATGGTCGCACCATGGTGTGAAATTGCTCTGGGCTTGTTTAACAGCTGCTGCTCTGTTGCTTGGACCTTGGGCCCTGAACCTGTCTTCCATTTCCCTTCGTGTTCCTCCTCACAGAGCTGTCAGCTGCTCCTGCCGTGTAAGCTCACAGCGTTCCACATGCGCTTACGTTTTTTTCCAAAGCAGATACAAACAGCGCAAATCAAAATGATGCGTAGCAGACACAGCCTACTTAGAAACGCGTGAAATCTTTTCAACGTCTGAATGTTAGTCAGAAAAGACAACAGATGTTGCCACGACCTGTTTTGTACGCAACAAGATGTCTCCCTCTGGCAATGAACAAATTACCCAGGACTACGTATCCTCCCTCGTCGGAGAAGAATGTTCCGGCCTCGGACGGGCCTTCGAAGCACGGTGTGACCCCGAAGGTGTGTGATGCTGATGGCAGGCGCTGGCCATCCAGCTGCAGGTCTCGCACGCAGACCGTAAGGCTGTACGCCGAGTTGCGCTGGTAGGGAGAGAAACAAGGGCCCCCTTGGTGTGACATCATCAGTTTGGGGTAAGATGTCCTGCCTCTCACCAGCTGTTGAAGTCCCAGCACTGGCATGGCTGTTGTCAAAAGGTTTAGCGCGTGCTGTGCAAATATTGTAGCCTCCGTATGTCAGCATGCAGAAAAATTTACTGCGCAAAGTAATTCTTCCATTCATGCCGTTTCTATAACTGCTTATGCACAAGCTAAAGTGATAATAATAACAATAATGTAGCAAAATACTGATCTGGGACATGAACGTCATAATTGTACCTTTGGTTAGACCTATAGGACAGAATTTATAGTAGCTGCAGTAGGGAAGTGAAGAACACCAGAATGCACATCACGCAGACTGTGTCCTGGTTTCTTAGCAGCTCTGGACTGCCAGCCATACCTGGATATTTTTACGTGCTCTCCCTGGCGGAGTCCCTCCAACATAGAGTGGTGCACTGACGTGCCACGAGCCAGTGAATACAGGAGCGCGATCCTCCAGAACCGTCAGTCCATCGATTACCAGTCGGCCCACGTTCCCTTCGCGGATAAAAACCACCTGAGGGAGAGAGCCGTACGCTCATTCCAGGCCGGAATCACAGTAGGAGGAACGTGTGTTAGAAGTGCCGCAAGGACGGGCCCTACGTCGTGCCATGCTCCGTCGTTAAGGTTTTGAGGGCTTTTGATCTTAATCTTGTGGTGGCCCACGTTAAAGGTGTACACCAATTTCCCATGGGCCAGGAATGCGGCCATGTAGTTCTTCTCCTCCTTGTCTGACACATAGAAGACCACACCGAAGGATGAGTTGGTCTTCAGAGACATCGAGAAGTGAGACCTACAAGGTACAGGAATGCGAAAATGCATATCTATTTAGTGATTCTGATAGCGAGAATAAGAGCATCAATGCTCGAGAAATGCTCAGCCTAATGTGTAGAATAAGTCTACGACTCCCTAAAGAAAAGGCGTTAGTCACCTCAGACTGAAGGATTCTGGGATATCCATGTACTCCTGGCGGCTGTTGCTGGTGCCCCCATAATGGTAGGCGTGGTGGCTGGCCTGAGGCTTTTGGGGCAGGGAGCAGGCCTCTGCAGTACTTGGCACCAAGAGGTCATTCTGCACATCTTCTGAGCCTTGGGCGGGGCTCGGCTTGTCCCTGCTCAGCTTGGGAAGAAGAGTTCACCTTCAGGTCGCCTTGTATTTTTTATGCATTCCTGTCAGTGGTTGTATTTAGATCATCTCCGGTCTTAAAAGCACAGCATAACTGCATATTTATGTGTCCCTGAGTGTTACTGTGACCCACAGAGTGCAGCGCATAGAATCATCAAGGCTTTTGGAGAGTTTTCCTCTGGGGGTGTTTCCACAGGGTTTTTCTCACATGCCTGTGAGTTGTGTGATATCTATTCATGCGCGTGTCACACTTATTACGTTAAAGGCAAAGTTAGTGGATGTATTGAAGTAAATTTGACTGTCTCATTCAGGCTTTCATGTAAATGTTTGCAAACAAGATTCCTTCGATTAATGTGCCGATACCTTCCTCGGCTGGCTTTTGCTGGTTTTCAGCTGCAGGACCACGGGGGGCTTCTGCATGGGGCAGTCTTGAAAGGAAGTCTGGACTTTCTCGGTATACTTCTGGAAGTCCTCCAGCTCGATGTCTCTGTCCTGCCTGCGGGGGAATGTCAGCAGAAGTGCCAGGCTCAGGAAGGTCACTCGCATGTCACGGGAAACTCCCACGGCGGCCGTCTCTGGGGAAGCCAAATCTACACGGATCGCCGCTTCACGAAAGGACGGCGGCTTGGAAAATCCCCACCATCAAAAGGCATAGACAAAGCCACAGTGCGTTTTGTGGTGCGCACACGCACGCAGTGATCACGTGCATCTCGCATTGTTACGCTTCGTTGTGCCGCCACGCACACACGTAATTAGGAACGTGTGACCTTTGACCCATAAACCTAGCATCCCGATTGGCTTCACACTGGGGCGAGACGTCACCTGCTGACGTAGGCGTAGCTGATGCAGCCGGTGAAGTTGCTGATGCTGCTGGTTGGGGAGCCCCCAAGGTAGAATTTTCTGACCGACGCTGATGACGGGCCCGGGGACGAGGCCGGCCGATTCTTCTGCTGTTTGTCCTTGTCGTCGATGACTAGCTGACACCTGCCAGAAACACACATAAGCTGGATGATCTGATGAAGAACCATGAAGAGCCAGAGGTGTCAGCGGGGTATGGATACTCAGACAGATACATGGGGCCCCCCAAAATTTCCCAAGAGCAAAATCAATCAAAGGGCATGCCCCCACTCGGCATATTTAATCTACCCGTATTGCCACAGATTGAAAGTGCCGACCCAAGACTGGCGAGGTGGCATTTTGTCAGGGGCCCCAAAATCCCTAGCTACGTCTCTATGAAGAGTAGACCAGGGGTACATTTCCTAATAGTATAATTGCTAACAATGTTAGCAACTTATGCAGTTGGAACCATGCAAATGAATGGTTCTAACTATGTAAGTTGCTCACAGGAGCTTTTGGGAAACGTGCCCCCAGAACGAGGCATTCAAACAACTGTTCGATTGATCAGAGCAGAGAGTGGTGTGATTAAGATCATTTGCAGAGTACAGCTAATAGTGGATGTGTGATTTTTGCGCAACAGCAGCAGAGTTAACCAGGCTTACTTCCGGTTAGTGACTGAGGCCACCAGGAAATGAGGTCGCCCATCATGGTAGCGCTTCTTGTTAGACTTCACTTCCGTCCCTGCGCAGTTTAGCACAACAACACCGTTGTCCACTGAGATTGAGAATACATGGTCCTGAAATTGCATTAAAAGATATTTTCACTATTTAGCTGACATTTTCATCTAAAACAACACACAGGGTCAGACAGTTCCTGGAACGATTGAGGGTTAAGGGCATTGCCCAATGGTGAAAATACTCTGCCATGGGATTTCAACCGCTGCCCTTCTGATCACAGATACAGGAGGCCTCACCTCACTGCTATGGTAGAAGAGCAAGCCGCTGGGCTGCAGCGTACGGAAGTCGAAGCCCCCTTCGAAGTCCTCGAAGGGCGATATCTTTGCTGCGGAACCCAAAAAGCTCTCTCCGTTGAAATACGCCTTGTGGGACATCTGTGAAACATCCGTGGGAAGCGATGGAAACACTTTGTGGAAACAAGTACTTCAAATCCTATTGTAACAGCCATTTAGGCAGTTAAGTAGAGGACATTTCCAAGACAGCGTTCTCAGTGTGAACCCAATATGTTCAACCTAAACAACAATGTCCATCTGGTTCAAGAAGAATAACCTAGAAAAAAATCATTTAAAAACTGAAACTCAAGCCATCCATCCATGAAACTTCTAATCACTAACCCAGTGAGGGTCATGGTGTTAGATCTAAGCGTAGGTTTATTTTATTGTGTAGTGCAATGAACTTAAAATGCTGAAAATCTGTGAAGACAACGTAGAAGTGTGCAGTTGAGTGGAGCCTGGCGTGGAAGGCCATGCACTAGGGCAGATGATCAGAGAGCTAGAGCAGGAGTAGGTGGCATTGTTGCAATGTTGTGCCGGATACGTACAAAGAAGTCTTCTGGGCAGCCACTGCTGATGCCAATGGTTCCAGGCTCCTCCAGCAGATTAAAGTCTTTCCTCTGGAACTGGAAGCCCTTCACACAGCCCCTGAGTCCCACTGAGGAAGAGAGTTCTGGCCTAGAGGGATATTTAAAAGGATCATTACCGAATTCCCCCAGCAGCACTCCATCCATTCCCAGGGCAACGCTGACACCTACAGTCTATAGCAGGGTTATTCAAATCACGGTCCTCGAGGTCTGAGCACTGCTGGTTTTCCAGCCTTCCTTTACCTGTCAGTCAGGTGTGAAGCCTCAGACCAATCAGAATCAGTAATTATTAAACTAACTACCTGGGAGAACTGCAAGCAAGGCCTGGATTTGGAATCGAGGTCCACATTTGAAGAACCCTGGTCTACAGTGTCACTGTAAGATGCTGCGGTCTCCCTAGCCAGCCTAAAATATACAAACTAAAAAAATAAAAGACTTTGTATTGCCTGCATGAACAATACACCATCTATTTTCCAGCATCTTGTCCAGTGCATATTTCCAGGAAGGCAGGAAACACTAATCCATGGCAGGGAAGGCACTTTGGGAGAATAAGAGATGTCCAGTTGCCTAACAGTGGGTATTTCTGGACTGTAGGTGGTAACCCAATCAACATGGGGAGAACATGAAAACTCTTCATGGAGAGCAGAGATGGAATACAGACTCCCAGGACACGTGGTGTGAGGCTGCAAACCTCCCCACTGGTGCTGCCGTGTGCGGTAATAACTGCAGTATATAGGCATAATATTTTTTTGACAATGTTCCCTTTGTGCACAGTTGATGGGGGCACTGACCTGGACAGCAGCACACTAGAGGGTGCCCCGCCAATGTAAATATCTGAGAATGGCAGCGTTTTTTTCTCATTTTCCAAAGACTTCACATGACTTCTGTCCACCAAGAGAATGATCTTCTTGGAGTGGTGATAAATGATGGACACCTGGGAAGCGGCAGAGTCGATGTTGTCAGCAGAAGCCTTTAATGAACCATAGAGTAACAATTCACAACAATGTGGCCTGGCCCCTCACCTCATGGTATCTTGCGTCATTGATCTGCAGTTTTGTTAAGTTGCTCTCCATGACGACTGGACCTCCGCTGAATTCGAAGTCATACGTAAGATGGAGGAAGCCGTTTTTCAATTGCAATACGAAGAAATTGCCCTAAAATGCCATAGGAAGAGGAACTAGTTTTACAAGGAAAATTGGTGTATTACAATTTAGCCACAAAAGCATTGTTCTTCCACTATAATAGAATGACAAATATAAAGGCAATCAAGAAATATTTTTGACTGTTGTCGCATGCGTCATAATGATTTTCAGCTGCGTTTTTTTGCTGAAAACCTCCTTTGTGAATCTACAACCGTGTTTCCAAACCCAGTCTTCTGGGACCCACAGACAGTCTATATGTTTGCTCCCTCCCAGGTCCCTGCCAGACAGTCCAGGTTTGCTGGGATGGAGCAAAAACGTGGACTGTCCACGGGTGCCTGAGGACCAGATTGGGAAACACTGCTCTAAAACACGCTCAAAAACCTTGGTCTCTGAAACTGCATTTACCTCCTTGACCATCAGGAAAAGGATGCCATCGCTGACCACAGTTCGGACTTCGATGTCAAACCTGGTGACGATGCCGAACTTGCCTCTCCTCTCGATATTGCTGACGAGAGCGTAGCCCGTGCCATCAAAGAGATAGCTGGTGACCCGACTTTGTGAGAAGGCAAACTTGTACCTGGCAAGGCAGACAGACGGGAGGAAAGTGGAAAGAGACTCGTTGGACTTTTAACCCCTTGTTGACCCTGATCTTTCATTTCTTGTCAATCTCTGGCTCTTGCTTAAAGGGCAAAGGTCAAAGGTCAAAAAAAAGGTCAATTTGACCTTTAAGATCCATAGAGAATAGGAGGATGAAGTGTTGCTGTCACTAATGATCACCAAGAATGAAGATCCTTTGAAATGTGTAGCCCTACAAAGCAAATAAACATGTAGGTTGACGGTATTTTAAATAATGGTTAAGCATACCTTGGACAAGGTGGTGTCGCAACAATGTCCATGTTGTGGGTTTGCTTGAAGTGATACAGGCTGATGACATCATTGTTCAGGGAAGCCAACTCAATGCAGCCCACGAAGGGGGGCAGGTTCAGCTTGGGGGGCAGCTGGACAGGCAGAAAGCAAATCAACATGGTGAACATCACCCTGAAAGATGACAGCAATGGTTTGCTCCAGGTCCACCTGGCAGGCCAGGGCTAACAAGCATACCCTGACATCTGTAGGGACTCCGCCCAAGTAGAACACTGTGTTGTTGGCGTCGAGGTCCAGCAGGGAGTCTGTGCTGTGAGCTTCGCCCTTCTGGATGAACTTCTGCTCAGCCGTGTTGCTCTGACTGGGAACGGTCAGGAACACTTTCCCGTGCCGACCCAGTCTACCGGATGTGAACACAGGGGGGCGCTGTTAATTTCAGCTATTTGCCGGGTGGGGTAGGGGCAGTGGCATCGGAAGGAGTTTGACATTGGGGGGACCGAATCTGCCCCGGAGGTGGGGGGGTAGGTGGGGGGGTGGCTGGAGGGGAGGGATGTGATGACATCACAATGGGCACACATGCAATAGTCACATTGCGAAAGTTTATAATGTAAGAAAGATTTAAAAATAATTTTCTAATAATAAAGATTTCATCATTTAAAACAGTGGTTCTCAATCCTGTTCCTGGCGCCCCCCCTGCCCGAATGTTTTCGTTCCAACCCTACCTCAATCAGGCTCAGATGGTCCTTAATAGGCTAAAGCCGGTTTCAAACCGAACACGGCGTAAACTACGCTGCGCTCCGTGCCGCGCGCTGCTCGCGGAGCTTGTGCGAGCTCTATGGTCAAAGATGAACTTTGTTGAACTTTGACCGCTAAGCACTGACACATTGTCGCGCGATCAATAGAAACAAGGCACCGAAATCGAAATAGAGGGAAAACTTATAGCTCTGGGAACTCAGACACGGACAATATATCACACAAGCTTAGAATCTTTTTGAATGCGAAATATACATCGTCGCTACTGACCGCGAGCCGACAGGACAGGAGAAAACCACGCCTACTCTTTGCGCAGAAGCCCCGCGCGAGCACAGCGCGTTGAGCGGACACCGCTGATTTAAAATAAGACTAACACTGCTTAGGGTTCTGTTTCACAATTAAACATAACTGAAAGAAAAATAACTGACCCATATGATAAAATGTTTTTGTCCGATATAGGACTACAGTGTTCTTTACGTATATGTTACGTCCTCGTGCACTGAATGCACAGTAAACTGGCCTTGGTAACATGAGGATTTGTAATGAAAGATAAGGAACTCTTAATTAGTCTTTCCTGTTGCATCTGTATCACGACAGAAACATGTTAAATAGCAAAATGCGCCGTTATGAACGGTTATCGGAAAACCCAAAAATATCACAATTTGATTTTTTCCCAGTATCGTTCAGCCCTAAATAGACATCTGTTCGTGTTTTTTGGAAAGGTGGGGGTGGATCTGCCAATATTGGGAGGAAGCGTCCCAGCCGTCCGTCCTATTTCCGATGACCCTGAGTAGGGGTGTGGAAGGTGTGTATTCCGTACCTCTCCACCTTGACGAGGTTGAAGATAGCTGGCCATGTGTTGACAGGCTTGGAGCTCAGGGAGATTTCTACGTTCTCGCCCCCAAGGTTGTAGATGTAGGCCAGGTTGCCATTCCTGATAACAAGCCCCATGTAGTCCTTCACACCCTTGTAAGATGAAAAGCAGGTTTTCGGTTAATATTTATCATCCATTCATCCGTCCTGGTCGGAGTTACTGCAGACCTGGAGCATATCTCAGGCAGCACCCTGGATGAGATGCCAGCTGGCAGGATCATCTATAATCTAAAATTCCTAGTACATGCAGTTGTACCAGGGCAATAAAGTGAATTCTGACTCTGGAAAACATCCAGTTCAGTTAACAGTTCACATTTATTGGATAAAATGTGACTTTCAAAACATTTAAGAACTGCCATTAATATTGAAGCACTGATGTTGAAATAAATCCCAAATTCATGAGATCCCCCTGTGAGGGTGTCAGGGGCTGCTTATGTAAATGATCCTTAACTTCGAAAGCGCTCACATACAATCGGTGCACTCATGTCCTGGAAAGCCGTGAAAGGCCCACTGTCTGCTCTAAAAGACTCATTGTCCGGCCCACACGATCACAACGGGATGCTGAAGCCAGCCACGGCTTCCCTTTGATCTCAGTGCTCCTGGAGGCCTGAACCTCCCAAGACTGAACAGCCCATCTGGACCTGAAGGCACCCAATGGAAAAGCTGCCCTGCTTCCACACAGTGACAGATTCTGGCCTCCTAGCGGTGCCTCGGGGCCACGGCACACCCTCACATTTCTGTCGCCAAGGTAGAAGACCAGGCGATCCTGGATGGGCTCATTCTCCTGTTCCACCCTCATGTACAGGCTGACGGAGGTGACCGTCTTCAGATCCTCCACGTTCGTGGGCGGTTGCACCTCCACTGAAGACTGGCCATTGAACTTCATGGACACTTGGACCTTGAGACACAAGGAACAAAGAACGAAATGACCAGGCAGATCAAACTCATTTCAAAACTAGAAAATGCCAAAACTTTTCAAATACTATGGGTAGTCATTTCTAATAAAGCTCAGAAATGAACTTACTATAATACACTACATAAAACAGGGCTATTAAACAGGGCTAGTCCTAGGTATGGAGAATAAGATACAGGACAACTTCTGTGGATCCTCTGATTTCCCAGAATGCATCTGAGTATAAAGCAAATATCTTTCCCATGGCTATCACAAAACTGAAGATATCGTATGGCTCTCCATTATAGAAAATGGCTGTCCAGCACTGCACCTTCTGAACTTTAATTAGCACTTTCCTTACACATAACTACTAAAATGAAGCAATAAAAAAGCCTACATTTACATAATAATGTGATTAATTTCGTTTTCACGTTAAATGGGCAGCTCTCATTGGCTGAATTGTTCACAAGTCTCCAGGTTGTTGTTTGTTTGCATTCTGACTGGCGTGGCAGTAAGTGGGTCACGTCTTGCCTTCTTGGCCACGCTCCTGGCCTGGGCGATCAACTCTCGAATACGCATGATGTTGGTGGAGACGTTGGCCGGTCTCTTCTCCTCCACCACTCGCAGTTTGTCCAGAAGCTGTGGCATGATGTCAAACAGGTTGCTCACTGTGAACGATGAGTGGAGAGAAGGGAAATAAATCACAACGTGTGATATATGATAACCCTGTTTTTATCAAAGCGGCAAATGGTATCATGTCTGCTAATCCATCTTAACTGTGATGAGGCCTTGGAAATGAATGGACAGGTATTCCATCATAAAAACAGCTAGTCAGCCGCGACTAAATTATAGCATTTTCCAGCACCTGTCTCACTGGCAGTGTTGATTGCCCGCTCGTAGGCGGCAGTGGAGTACTCATTGTTGTCCATGTTCCTGGACCACTCCTCTATCTTCTCGGCCATGGGGCTGACACTCTGTAGGACTTCGGCAGACTTGTTGAGGGTGCCCACTGCCACCTCCTTGGCAAACTGCAGCCGCTGCGTCGTCTTGCCTGCAGAATTCAGCCACAGGGGGGCGCCAGAGAGGCAGAGGAATATATAACTTTATCATGCACATCATGTACATGTTTTGCCCTAAAACCACAGACTACATCCATCCCTCAATGGGATTAGGACACCAGAAAAAAATCTCCTGCAGAATTCTTTCATGAAATGTCATATCAGGAAGGAGCCTTACCATTCTCTAAGATGCTGATTCCTTCCATTATGGCCTTCAGCTTCCCTTCTGCTTCCACCATCGTCTCTTTGGTCTCCTCGATGTATTTCACATTGTCAATGACGTTTTTTTCCACCTCTGAAAATCACAATTAAAGCGTCACCATTATATAGGCATACAATTCGGACAACATAAAAAAGAAGAAATATTGACATAAGCTTATCCCCGTGCCAAAGAAAAACTTGGTACTGTAACCAAATTCAGTGGGTCTGAAAAAGTGTGTTACCATCCTCCTCCGACTGCAAGATGACCGACTGTCCGAAGACACTGCTGCTTTCTGTTTTCAGGCGACCAAGCTGGGTGTTGATGCCGGTAACAGCCTCCAGGACAATAGCGAATGAGAAAGTGTCAGTACAGGCAGTAGCAGGGTTTTTGGCCATGAGAATAGCGTATAATACAAAGGCACAATGGCTAACGAGGACACAGTATGCTGCAGTAGGGAGAGCTGTGTAGCTCAGGTCTAGTGCTCTGCATCTGGAAGGTTGTGTGTTTCAGTCCTTGCACCCATTTCTCCCTGAGATGCCGGCTGGCCAAGCTCTTTATCTTAGAGGTAAGTGATGGTGTCTCTCGTAGACAGTGAGATGTGAAAGCTACCCAGATTCCCTATGGGCATGAATTAAGTTCTACTACTGTGTAATAAATACCAGAAGGCAATAGTCTATGCTCAGTAAAGAACAATGGCTATTCGGCATTAAAGTATCATGAGAAGACACACTGGTGCCTCATGGAACTTCCTCCTTGATACCGATGGTCATTCATTTACAAATGCCACCCCATCGAAACAAGATACTCTTCAGGATATTAAGGAATGGGACTTAGAAGTATTAAGGCAAAGCATGCGGCAGAAATGTCCATTGCATCAGCATTGTTTGAAACTTACATCAAAAGCTCTCTCGGCCAAGTTCATGGTGGTCACTGAACTGCTGTTGGCCTCAACGATGTACTTCACGATATTATCATATACACTGGATGCCTCGAGTGCCTTCTGCACAAAGCCGTTGGTATCACCGTCTGTCAAAACACTGGGCGATGGAGGATTAGCGTTAGAGAGCGATGTTAATATAAGTCATGCAGTCACATGGCACACCCATAACTCAGGCGCAGTCAGCCCAGGAAGGCACAGAGGCTTACTGTGCAGAGGGTTACCGCGCAGAGGCTTACTGCACAGAGCTTACCGCACAGAGGCTTACCGCACAGAGCTTTACCGCGCAGAGGCTTACCGCACAGAGGCTTACCGCACAGAGGCTTACCGCACAGAGCTTATCGCACAGAGGTTTACCACACAGAGCTTACCGCACAGAGGTTTACCGCAAAGAGCTTACTGCACAGAGCTTACCGCACAGAGCTAATCGCACAGAGGCTTACCGCACAGAGGTTTACCGCACAGAGCTAATCGCACAGAGGCTTACCGCACAGAGCTTTACCGCACAGAGGTTTACCGCACAGAGGCTTACCGCACAGATCTTACTGCACAGAGGCTTACCGCACAGAGGTTTACCGCGCAGAGCTTATCGCACAGAGGCTTATCGCACAGAGGCTTACCGCACAGAGGCTTACCGCACAGAGCTAATCGCACAGAGGCTTACCGCACAGAGCTTTACCGCACAGAGGTTTACCGCACAGAGGCTTACCGCACAGAGGTTTACCGCACAGAGCTAATCGCACAGAGGCTTACCGCACAGAGCTTTACCGCACAGAGGCTTACCGCACAGATCTTACTGCACAGAGGCTTACCGCACAGAGGTTTACCGCACAGAGCTTACCACACAGAGGTTTACCGCACAAAGGCTTACCGCTTGAGTTTTTCAGCCAGCTTGAGCAGCCCCTGGGCATGGTCGCTGGCCCTCTGCACCAGGTCTCTGTCGGCGAGGGAGATGTTCTCAGTCTTCTCCTTCAGCAGCTGGGAGGCTCCGTCGATTGCCGCGTGGAATTCAGTCACATTCTCCACGTGGGAGCCATACGGATAAACAAACCCTTAATAAAATACCCTTCCATCTTAGAGTCACTAATCCAGATAAGCCACTCAGCTTTAGATTGTGAGTATAAAC